>NC_135308.1:155467378-155740302 GCF_048772815.1 Callospermophilus lateralis | reverse complement strand
GAGCCTGGGTGGGGAGGTGGGGGCCTCCTGAAAGCTCCAAGTGACCGTCTCTGGGCAGCACAAAGCCTTCCCAGAGAGCAGGCCAAACTGACGGTGTCCCTCTCCCCAGCACCCCGCGCACCCTCCTCTCCCCCACCTTCCTCCTGGCACATCTCAGCTCTGCTTGGTCACAGGTGAATACCAAGGACCAGGAGCCTGCCCCAGAGCACAATCAGGGAGCTTACCTTGCCAAAGAGAGGGTTCGTGACTGGAGGACTGATCTTGTCCCCCTGAGATTCCTAACCTCAAAATCAGTCAGTTGGGACTAGGAAAATCAAAGCCCCCCCAACTTTGCCACAGCCTGGCAGCCTCAGGCTCAGGAGAGAAAGGAACTTGCTGTGATTGAGGGTCAGTGCTGCCCCAGGCAATGTCTGAAGCTCATTGTTTATTCATGTTGGAGCACCTAGTATGTGTCAAGTAAATTGTTGAGGCTGGTCTTGAATTTGTGATCCTGCTGCCTCAGCCTCCTGAGTTGCTGGGATTGCAGGTGTGCACCACAGCAGACTGGTTCTTTCCTTTAAAGATGGGGAGGCAGAGCTGAGAGCAGCTGGAGACTCTAGATGGGTGTGATGGCAACCAAACAAGCTAGGCTCACCTCTTGGCATTCATGGGATTTGGCTCCTGGACCCCTGCCCCCCAGATACCACACTCTGTTGATGCTCAATCTGTGTATAAAATGACTCAGTGTTTGCATATAATCTCTGCAATCCTCCCATAGACACTTTGATTAATTACTTAACTAATTTTTGGGGTGCTGAGGATGGGACTCAGGGTCTCCGGCATGGTAGGCAAATGCCTAGCATCTTCCAATGTACTTTAAAGCATCTCTAGGTCACTGATAGACCCTAACATATTGCAAATACTCTGTTATTGTTAGGATACTGTATTGGTTAGGGAATAAAGAAAAAAATCTGCACATGATTTCTTTTTCCCTGAATACTTTGATTCGGAAAACAGGTCGAATCCATGGGTGTAGGCTGAGGCAGGAGGATCACAAGTTCAAGGCCAGCCTCAGCAACAATGAGATGCTAAGCAACCCAGTGAGACCCTGTCTCTAAGTAAAATATAAAATAGGGCTGGGGATATGGCTCAGTGGTCCACTGCCCCTGAGTTCAATCCCCAGTACCAAAAAAACCCCCCAAAAAACGAAAAAAGATGGACAGCAAAAGCGAGAACAAAAAGATACATACTATAATATAATGTGATACAATGTAACTACAATATAATATACTGTAACACATGATAATGTAATTTTTAATTCACCACATAGTACATTATTATTATTATTATTATTTGGTCCTGGGGATTGAATTCAAGGACACTCAACCACTGAGCCATGTCCCCTGCCCTTTTTATTTTTATCTTGAGTCAGGATCTCACTAAGTTGCTGAGACTGGCCTTGAACTTGTGATCCTCCTGCCTCAGCCTCGCAAATCACCAGGATTACAGGTGTGCACCACTGCACCTGCTGTTTTTCTCTTTCAAAGATGAGCAGGCAGAGCCAAGAGCAGCTGGGGACTTGCCAGGGACAGCCGCTGTGGGTGCAGAGCTGGCCATCTGAGCCGCTGCACTCTTGGCCTCTTGGCCTCCCTGCTCCCCCAGCCTCAGTCCTCACACCTGGAAGTGGATGAACAGAGGCCTCTGGGGGTCGACTGTGCGAGGGTGGGAGGAGAGGGCTGCAAAGACCTGCCAAGGTAGGAGGGGACAGAAAGGCAGGAAGAAAGAACACCGAAGGGAAGGAGAGAGACACGCTGTCCATCTCACCTGAGCTCAGAGCCCCCCCCCCCCCCCCAGCCTGTGTCCTTCTCCAGGCCATTCACTCCCAAATTTCTGAGAAATCTACACATCTCAGAGTTGCCGTAAATTCACTTATTAGTGAAAACTGTGCAGTGAGCCCACAACACATTTTCAGATGAAAGCAAAGGAAGATGAACTTTCAGAGCCTTCGACACAAGCAAGTCACGAATATTATGGAGCACCCCCAACCTGAAGATTCTGTAAGAAGACCAGACGTCCATGAGTGTTCTGTGAACAGGGATCAGAGAACTGAGTTCCCCAGAGTGATGTCTTTCTCCCACTCCTTCTCATGTCCCCACTCACCACTGTTCTCTTGAAAAAAGATTCTGAACTCAGGAGGCTGAGGCAGGAGGATGGCAAGTTCAAGGCCAGCCTCAGCAACTTAGTTAAATCCTGTCATAATAAAAAGGGCTGAGAATACAGCTTAGTGGTGGAAACCCTTTGGGTTGGATTTCCAGTACCAAAAACCCAAACAACAACACAACAACAAAAACAAAGCGAGAAAGAGTCTGAGATCCGACTCTCCAGCACTGGAACCCACTCTTTATTCAAAAGCATATACTACTGTATTGTTCCCTTTTCACTTTTTCTGCACCCCATCCCCCTATTGGGGGCGGATCCAGGGTGCTTGTTCTACCACTGAGCTATACTCCCAGCTCATTTTATTTTTTTATTTTGAGACAGGTTCCGGATAAGTTGTTGAGGCTGGCCTCGAACTTGCAATCCTCTGGTCTCAGTCTCCACATTAGCTGGGATTATAGGCATGTGCCACCCACTCCTGGCTCTGTTCCTTTCTTTCCCTGAATAAACCTCTGTGCTGTGAAAGTCAAGAACCCCTGCGCCCCGCTCCCCCGCCCAGGCTGAGTGGAGGTTCATTCTTCTCTTGGGGGGGAGTTTCTCAGATCTGCCTTCTGGTGACATCTGTGACACTTCCACGTCTTTTGTGGCACGTCTCAAAATAGTTGGGACAGGTGAGAAATTTGCCAGTGCTAAGTCTCCTCGTCCTTGATGGATTCATGTGCATAATCAACTGCTTTGTCTCCCTGTGGCTCTAAAGAGAGAAGCCAGCTCCGGGGGGCATCCGGTCCCCAGGAAGGCGGGAGCCGGTGCAGGTGGGTAAGAAGGAAGCCGTTCCCCAGGGCTCTCTCTTCATGCAGGCAAACTAGCCATGTCTCCCCATAAACAAAGGTGGCTCTGCCAGCAATGGGGTTGGAAGAAAATATCAATAACATGACTAATTATGGAAATTGCATAATGCATCATTAGTTAGTAATTATGAATTTGTCAAGCGCCTGTTAATTTTTATGTAAGAACCACTCAGTGTGTGACATGGAAATATTAGCCTGTCATCCGCCTTCCTTTCTGGTGGGGAGAATGATCTTGAAGGTTAGGTTAATGGTGTGTCGGAGGAGGAGGAGGAGGAGGAGGGGGAGGAGGAGGAGGGGGAGGGGGAGGAGGAGGGGGAGGAGGGGGGGAGGAGGGGGAGGGGGAGGGGGAGGGGGAGGGGGAGGGATTGTTCCAGACAGGGGTGTCACACGCAGGGAGATGAAGCTGGGCGCTGGGCTGCTGGCCTCAGAAGGTGACTTATGTCAAACCTGCTGGGAGGGACAGCTTCCAGCGTCTGTCCCAGACCTGAAGAGCTTGCGTGGGGTGTCGACAGGTTTCCCTAGAGAGAAGGCCTTGTCAGCTTGCAGCCTCCCTGGAGACTCTTGGCCTGTCTCATTTTGCTTGAATAAATTATTAATTTGGTCTAATGAGGCTTATCCAGCAGCCCGGAGGCAGGTGGAGCCAATTCGGGATTCCCGTGTGGGTCCACGTGTGAATTTGGCTCCGATGGGGGTCGGGGTGAAAAGCCACCCCCCACTGATGGGGTCAAGGCAGGGGCGGAGGGCAGGAGTGTGTGGGGGAGGCTTTACCAGCCCCTGGGCATTCCAGGCCCACCCATCCTCCCCACCCCTCTGGGTGCTAGGGATCGAACCAGGGGCACTTTGCCCCCCTTTTTATTTTATTTGGAGACACGGCCTCACGGGGCGCAGAGGCTGACCTCCTGTTTCAGCTTCCAGAGTCACTGGGGTGACAGGCAGGCGCCACCCTGCCCGGCTGTGACCGGTTCTCCAGAGGCGCCTCCCAATCGAATCGCGAGTCTAAGAATCCACGACTGTCTTTGTGCGACTGGATCCTTACGTCAGGAGGGGACACTGTTCAAGCCAGCCGAGGTGTCACATGTCCCTTAGCCCGTGTCCAGGGGCTGGGCAGTTAAGCACGGTCGACGAAGCTTGTTTCCCCGACTTCCAGGTCCCCCAAGACGACTTCGGAGTTTGGAGCGAGACAACTCTGGGTTGAGAAAGTGGCTTCTCCATGGGGCTCTTTGAACCTCAGAAAGTCATGTCAGTCCCCGTGACCTTGGCCACAGTGGCATGACCGCTACCTGCCCTCCCTGTCACTGTGGGGGGAATGGAGGTGGTCGGCCGAGGTCAGCCCCCTGGCCCGTGTCTGGCTCACTCACAGCTCTTCAACCAGTGGCAGCCTCAGGTTCATGAGCTTCGTGGGTCCAGCTGCCTCGTGCAGGAGGACGCAGGCGGTCAGGAGACTGTCATGACCCTCCCAGGACAGGCCGCTGTCCCTGTCTCTTGTTCCGAGCCTGCCAGCCTCCCTGGTGTCACCAGCCACCTCTCAAGCTTGGCACTGGCCTTTCTCTGGTTCTTCCTTTCTTTTGGTGCTGGGGATTGAACTCAGGGGCACTAACCACTGAGCCCCACCCCCAGCCCTATTTTGTGTTTTATTAGAGACAGGGTCTCCCTGAGTTGCTTAGCGCCTTGCAGTGGCTGAGGCTGACTTTGAACTTGCGACCCTCCTGCCTCAGCCTCCCAAGCCGCTGGGATGACAGGCCTATGTCCCTGCGCCAAGCTCTAACCTGCTTTTGAGAGAAGAAAATCACCCTGACTTTCCCGTGTTCCTGGGATCAGTGAGCGACCTGCTTTTAAGCAGCACCGGAACCGTCAGGCCCACCCTGGAGCCCCAGGGCCCACACTTGCTGGGGCTGTTCGCCCCTGCAGGCCCCCACCGGTCCCGTGTGTTGGTCTCTGAGGCTAAGCTTCCAGCACCTACCTACCAGAGGCGGTGCCTCATCCCAGGGTCCCTGGTCCAGCGCAGGACACCTGATAGCCTTCCTAAAACTTCTAGATGAATGAAGAAGAGACCCTCGACAACAGAGGCACAGGGCTGCGCCGTGGTCCTGCCGTGCGTGGGTTCAGGGGCTCCTTCCCCAGCTCCTCAGAGCCAGCAGTTTAAACCCATCCACACAGGGAACAGCATCCCCGTGGCCACACTGCCTCTGTCACCAGAGAATCCGAGCCTGCCAGCCTCCCTGGTGTCACCAGCCCGGAGACTGAGGCCTGGAGGAGGAGAGGGATTGGTCCCACGGGCGCTTAGCCATGGAGCCTCATCCCCATCCCTTTTTTACATTTTATTTGGAGACAGGGTCTCCCTGATTTTCTTAGGGCCTTGCTAAGTTGCTGAAGCTGGCTTTGAACTCGTGATCCTCCTGCCTCAGCTTATTCTTGGAATTACACTGGAATTACACGAGTGTGCCTCTGCGCCCAGCTGGTCTGACATTTTTTTTTTTTTATGTTTTTATTGTTCACTTTTAGGTGGACACGATATCTTTATTTTATATCTATGTGGTGCTGAGGATGGAACCCAGTGCCTCACGTATGCTAGGCAAGCGCTCTACCGCCGAGCCCCACCCCAGCCCCTGGTCTGATATTCCTGACCCTGCTCCACCACTTAATGCTGGATGTGCTGCAGCCCCCCCCCCCCCACACACACACACTGGTCTTCCTCCTTCCAGTCTCTTCCATCTCGGTTGCTTAGCTCCACGCAGAGACAGATTGGCCTGGACTCCCTGCACACCTCATCGGATCCCACGTGTTAAAGACCCTGCGGTGGCTGTTGAATGCTGACTCCTCGCTTAAGGGAAGAGTCCACACAGCTGGGTGGGCTCCTTGGAGGGTGCTCCCTGGCGAGGGACTGCAGGCTCAGACTCCTTGGAAGGACGGGGCTTGGTGTGTGGTGGCTGTTGCATTGTTTATCACGATCGACGTCGTTTCCCTGGCTGTTATGCAGCTGAAATGGAACCCAAGGTATTACACCAAGGCGGCAGGACTGCCTGGGACTGGGACCCAGCAAACCCTCCTCCTCGGTCAGGAAATGTTGCCTCTGCTCTCGCTGGGTTCTCACAGGGGTACCCCGCCCCGCCGCCCCGGCTGCGGGACCAGGAACCGTCATTCCAGGGTGTTTGATGTCGTCCTTGGGTTAAGCCAGACATCCCAGGACTGTGATGTCTTGAGTCCTGCAACAATGGCTTTTGTTCCAGCCTCCACTGAAGGCTGGGTCTTTGTTGCAGAGAACTGTTTAAAGTGTCCTCAGCACCTGCACACTTCCCCCTTTATTGGGGAGCACTCTGTCCCAAGGCAAGCCGCCATTCTCTGGCTGGTTTGCGTCTGCTGTTTTGGGCTCGGGGTCTTGTGATGGTGATGCTCATGTTGCCTGCTTTGCTTTTGCTACCAGGAGGCTCAGTCAACTCCCCACCTTCCCTCCATCGAGGCTTTATGAAGGAGCTTGGTGTGCATACCTGAGCTCATCTAACCTTTCCGCTCTATTTTCCTTTTATTTCTTCACTAAAAAAAAATTCAGGTTTACCTTATGTATCCCTGTAACCCACCTTGGTTCTTTTGCTGAGTCTGGAGCAGGACATCAGTGGGCAAATATTCTTCTCCTGGTCCCACCCCATCGGCACGCCTGAGATGGTGTCAGGGCAGAAAACGCCCACAGGCTGCCAGGTGGGGCCCTTTCCCCAGTCCAGGAATTGATGAATTTAATCTTTCATTCTTTCCACCTCGGTTCCCCGAGTCGCTGAGATGGGGCGGGCACCGGTCTGGGTTGAGCCTGGCTTCCCTGGGATGGAGTCCAGGGCTGTTCCTGGGCTAACTCCTCATCAGGGAGCAGCGCCCAGGGCCTCTGCTGCTCTCAAGCACAGGTGACAGCTCAGTCTCCCGGGGCTGTCACTGAGGGACTTGTGTGAGTGACGTGGCCCAGAACAGGCCACCCAGGGTCAGGAAGGAGGAAGCCTTTCTGGCTCCCAGTTGTCGGGGTCAAAGGTTCCCAGCCGCTAACTCCCCTGCATTTCTGGGCTGTGTGGGCACAGGGTCCTCCCCACAGGGAGGAGGGGAGCGCTGCGGGGCTGGGCCGTGGGAGGCCAGTCAGAGGCCACAGAGCCGCTGCAGAGCCCACAGCCAGCTGTCCACATGGCCTCTGACCCTCGGGGACGCAGCAGTGGCAAAACAAAGCATGTCCCTGACCTTGTGGAACAGAGTCCTTGTTTGGAGAATGTGTTGGCATCCCCGAGACCCCTCCCAGGTTCAAGGACACATTACGGGGACCAAGAACTGAGCATTAGCGTCATACTCGTCACCGTTTTCTTCCCAAGGTGAAGGCACACAGCAAAATCCACTCAGGGAACAGTCACATGGGCCAGGTCCGGAGGACAAGCATGCAAGCTCCCCAGTGTCCTCTCCCTGTGGAGCCACATGGGACACGCTGGGTTCCTCCAGCAGCAAGTTGTGACAACACGTGAAATATTGTCCGGGAGGCTCCTCAGAGACTCGGCTTGCGGGGTGCGTTGGCAGGCTCGCCACACGGGCCCCCTCTGCCATCACCAACCTCGGGACTCGCGGTGGGAAATACCCACGTTGGACGGGGAGGTGGGCGAGCCAGCCCTTGAGCAGGGAATGACGGGACCCGCTGGGAATCCCCGACGCCAGCCCAGGGCCCACTTTTTCTAAGGAGAACAGTAGGACTGCAAGGTTGATGTGTTTTTCTTTGTACAAAAAGACCCACGGAAAAAACCAAACCACTCTGCAAACGGTGCAGCCCGCGGTCGGGGTATCCCTGGCCTGTGCTCTGCTCTGTCAGAAGCGCGTCTCTCAGGGACACGGGGCTCGGGTCCCAGCTGGGTGAGCTTCGTCCCCCTCCCGCCCCAGGCCCTCCCTGCACACCTCTGGACAGAGCCCTGTCCACAGTTTGGGGTCCTGTGAGGGGACGTGAACCAGGAAAGCCGCGTGGGGAGCCAGATGCAGACGGAATTGCTCAGCCGCATTTCTTCAGGGCCATCCGGGAAGGCCATGCTGAATGTGTGACATCAGGCAGAGACCAAAGGAACAGGAGGCGTGAGCCGTGGGGACATGCAGGACAACATTCCAGGGAGAGGACCTTACAGAGGACCCCAAGAGAGCCCCAGGGACTGGGGGCGGTGAGAAGACGGAGAAGGGGTCAGAGAAGCTGTAAGCGTCCAGGCCTCGCAAGGTGAGGCCCACTGAGAGCACGTCACAAATGAGTTCAGAATGTGAGTTCAGACACCCCTGTGTCACTCCCGCTCAGGGAAGTGACTCGTGAGCCTCTGGGCTCTTTTAGTGGTTTTCTGAGCTAACAGTGTCTCGGTGCATGCCTGGTTGACCCCTGAGAATCCATTTAGGCCAAGAGGTGTCGCCACCGGAGATCACCCACGCTGGCCTTTACCAGTGCAGCTTTCCAACATTCTCTGGCTGCTGACCCACATCTACTGATACGGTTCTGGGTCCTTGTCTTGGTTCTGAGCCCCTGTGAGCCCCATTTCTACCTAGGACCCTGCCCGTCTCTTCCCTGTTGTGGAGAGTCTCCCGTACAGGGAGGAGACGTCTCAGCAGAACCTTGTTCTATGGGGGATCCTGCTACCGAGAGCAAACCTCCTGATGTCAGCTGGGAGTTCTACTCAGCATCGTTTCCTGCTCTTATATTTCTAAGTCCCATCCATTTAAGGTTCTGACTTATAATGGTAGATAGATTAAGGTTAGATTATAAGTTCTACCATTACGGCTATGTCACAGTGAGAAAGTTCCTCAAACTCTCTAACTCTTGGTTTCCTTATGTATAAAGTGGAAGTAATTATGGCACTTGCTTAATAAAAGGTTAAGTAAAATAATTTTTGGAAAGGATGTTAGCGTCCACAATAAGGACTCAATAAATAGTGTTGTAGTCTACCATTTCTGGTACGTTAACTGATATGTTTTGGTGGATGTCGTTTCTCCTCTGTTAATTTTTGTTTTATGTATTTGAATGTGTGTTATTAGCGGCATACAATTTGAAAGTGTTGCATCTTGTTGATACTGATTTTTTTCCTTAAAATTCATTGAGTCTGACAACTTTCTCTTTGTTGGAATTTGCATTTATATCTTTTTTTCCCATTATTTTATTTCCAACTTTTCGGTATCCTTTATAAATAGTCTATCACTTTGTAATTCAGTGCTCTAGTTTCTGTCTTTCAGTGAGAAAATTTAGCCCATTGACATTGATTATGACTTTGTTTCAATTCATTTTTGTCATCTCATTTTAGCTTTTCTGTGCCCCACATTTTCTAGGTTTTTCTTTCTCATATCGTATTTCCTTGCCTGGGTTGAGATTTTTTTCTTCTTATTTCATTTTTCTTTCTGTTTAGAAGTTATACTAAACTTATGCTTTTATCTTTTCATGGTTTCTCTGGAAATATATATTATGTAACAATATGTAACATAACATGTAATTAATATATAATTTATTATTTAGTTAACATCTTTATTTATTTATTTTTTTGTGGTGCTGGGGATTGAACCCAGGACTTTGTGCATGCAAGAGAAGCACTCTACCAACTGAGCTACACCCCAGCCCCACATCTTTATATTTTTACCAAATAAAGAAAAACAATTATTTATCATTTAATATTTTTTTCTTTTGCTTTTAATATTCACAATATTAAGCATTATTGTGAATAATTTGTAAAGTCAGTATTTGTTTAGATTTTCCAATATATCTGCCATTTACTTGTTCCTATTTCTTCTTGCATCTGAAAGTTTCCATTTTCATTCCCTGTAAAGCATATCCTTTAAAAGTACCCTTTTGTGTAGGCTTATAATTTAGTAGTTTATTGTCTGTTTCTGTCTCTCCACAAATACCTTTATTTCATCTGTATTTATCGAAACCTATTTTCTTGGTATAGAATTCTTGTTTGACAATTACTTTCAGTATTTTAAAGATATTAATCTATCTTTGGGCTTTTGCTGCTGCTAGAAACTCAGTTATAAATTGAATTGTTCTTTTATAGGTAATATATCCCTTTTCTCTGATCTCTTTTAAGATTTCCTATTTATTTCCTTCATTGTATAAGTATTTACTGATAGTTATCAGGTATTAGATGCTCCGCCTACATTCTAGGGCCTTGGCTATTTTTATATTTTCTTCAGTTGAAGATATTTATTTCTTTTAAATTCACCCTGCTTGGAAATTTTTTGGGTTCCTTGAGTCTTTGGTTTGATGTTTTTTTATTATCAGTTCTGGTAAGATCTAAGTTATTTTCTTTTTATCTGTTCAATAGAATTTCTTTTTTTTTGGAGGTCTATTTGTATAAATTTATTTTTAATATGTGTTCCAAAATTGTATGGGATTCCTGGAAATCTGATGTCTTAGCACACATTAATAGTCACAATTCTGGTTATATTAAATTTCTACATGGCAGGGAAATAACCAAATTTTCATTACTGAACTTTTTAAAAATATTTTTTAGCTATAGATGGACACAATATCTTTTTTTTTTAAACTTTTATTTTAATTTTTTTTTTTAGAGAGAGAGAGAGAGAGAATTTTAATATTTATTTTTTAGTTTTCGTCGGACACAACATCTTTGTTTGTATGTGGTGCTGAGGATCGAACCTGGGCTGCACGCATGCCAGGTGAGCACGCTACCGCTTGAGCCACATCCCCAGCCCCTCATTACTGACCTCTTATCAGATATTTAACCACAGCCATTTTAAGTTTTGTTGTCACCAGTTAAATGCTGTAGTCTGATGTGTCTTCTGAAAAGTCTTCTCAAGCACCTATAATCCAAAAGTGTGGTGTCTTCAGGGAGGTTCATGAAAAATGTTAAAAAAAAATTCTGACTAGAATTTTAAGACCATATCCTTGAACTAAGAATTTCAGAACTTTAAAAAACTGGCTTCATAAAACAAACCATTAACCCAACAGAAAGTAGAACAAGAATTAATTACATGGAACCAAAATGATAAGAATTATGACTGTTTTTAAATCCTAAATTCTTTTTATTTATATCTTATTTTGTTTGCCACTATCAGGTATTCTTTTTATTTTTTATATGTAAGTTTTAATTTTTTTATTTGTTCTATTTAGTTGTACATGACAGCAGAATGCACTTCAGTTCATCGTACACAAATGGAGTGCAACATTTCCATTCTCTGGTTGTACATGGCATTATAGTTTCTTCATAATTCTTTCTATTCCCTCATTTTGAATTCTAATTAGATGGCAATGTTCAACCTTCACACTCTATTCTCTATTACTCTTCTCCTTTCTTTTTTGTTTTCAATTGCCACTTTATCTCATTGACATTTTGAATAATTTCCTCAAATTCTTATTTCTGTTTCATTGACTCTTTCTTCAGCTAGTTCTAATTTAATCAACCCACTGACTTTTGATATTAATTATTACATTCTATTTCTATAATCATACTTAAAAACCATGCTTGGTAATTTTCATTGTCCCTTATCTCTCTGTTCTACTTTAAGTCCCCTTTAGGCTTTACATCAATGCCACACTCTCTTGATTACTATAGCTTTATATAAACCTTGGAATCATACAATGAGAGTTCTTCATTTTTATTCTTCATCCTAAAGGCTTTCTGGCCATATTAGATCGTTATCATTTCCATTGTTTTAGGATCAGTCCACCAATTTCTTTGAAAAAATTTTCCTAAGATTTTAATTAAGATTTCACTAAAATCACTTTGAAGAGAATAGATACTATATTTTTCCATTTATTTTAATAGAGAGGTCTTACATTTTTTTTATAGAGTCACTATTTTGGTAATTAACTTTTGATGACATTTTTAATGATGTTTTCTTAAAAAATGAAGTGTTCCTATTAATCTTTTATAGTACATAGAAATACAATTAATTTTTATGTACTGTTCATATATCTTGCGAACTGACTAAACTTGCCTATTAGTTTTATGCATTATTTTTAGATTCCATAAAGTTTTCTTTGTGAATAATCATGTTCTTGTTGAATAGAATATCTTTGTATCTTCCTTTCCAATTTTTGTGATTTTATTTTTCTTTATTATTGCACTGGATAGGACTTTCAGGACAATAAAGGTTAAGAGATGGCAAGGGAACTATCCTTGACTCCATTTGTATTAGTCTCTTCATATGAGACCCCAGTCTCTCTTGTAAAATATGGAAACTTATTTTCTTAAGAATTCTGGAGGCTAGGAATCCAGGATCACGGTGCCAGGAGGTGTGGTGTCTGGTGAGAGTCTGGTCTCTGCTTCCAAGATGGCGTCTATTACTGCATGGTCTGGGGGTCAGGGGGACAAATGCTGTTGTCTTCACGCAGCAGGAGAGATGAAAGGCCTGATCTAGCTCATTCCACTCCAAGCCATTTTATAAGGGCAATTCATGAGAGTGAAGTTCCTTTGACTTCACTACTGCCCCCAAGTTCCCGCTCTTGGTGGCACTGGGTATGAAATTTTAACATGAATTTGGGAGGGGGCACAAACGTCCAAACCTTAGTGGCATTTCTGTCTGAGAGTGTGAAAAACCAGCCTCTATCTCAGAGCAAAGCCTGTCCAAGGAAGGGACATGACCTTAGTCCTTGGAAAAACCCACAGAGCACTCCTAGGCACATTCCCACTCTGCTAAGATGTTTATCTACAGGAGAGATCTGCTGCACCAGGTGTCCCTGACTCAGTCAGGCTAGGTGGGGACCCATAGCAGCCCCCTAGCAGCCACCAATCAGCATGAGACAGGGAAATACCTGGGATGCCAGATAACCCTCCCAGCAGTTTATGGTGGTTGATAACAAGTTGGGAAACCATGTAGTTCAGCATATACACCCCTCTTGGCTCAAACCAATCAGTTCAAATGAATACCCCTTTTGTACTGACCAATCACCCCTACCCAACTTGTTCCCGCCAGTGAATGTGCTAATCATGTTTTAGAGTTGTTATTTGATTTTCCCGCGGTGTGTGATGATTTGCTAAGGGATGCTATGATGTATGTGAAGTCCCTGCCCTCTCCAAAAAATGCATAAAAATGCTGCAAACCCTGGGCTCGGGGCCTCTCAGCGTCACCAGTTGCTGTGTGTGTGCGTGGAGGACTGAGCTAGCTCGCAATAAACACCTCTTTGCTGCTTACGTCGATCTTGGGTCTCTGGTGGTCTTTGGGGGTCCCGAATTCGAGCATAACAAGTGCTGTTCTTTTCTTTTTCTTTGTGAAGGATATATTCACTGGATACAGAACTCTCCATTGGCAGGTTTTGTTTTTTATTCTGCCAGCATTACAAAGATAACCGTTCCACTGTTTCTTAGCCCCTGTGTCCCTGAACACAGCCGTCACGGTATTATGTGTCCTCTACAGGTGATGGGCCATTTTTCTCTTGACGCTTTTAAGATATTCTCCTTACCCTTTCAGCAGCTTGACTATAATGTGCTCTAGTGTAGATTTATTTGTGTTTATTCTGCTCGAGCTTCATGTTTTCTTGGATCTGTGGGTCTAAAATAAATATTGAATTTGATAGAGGGAAGAAGTCTAAATGTTCTAAAATCTGAGCTTTGTTTAACTACTTACCACATGGTAAGAGACTCTTTTCAATATATTGGCAAAAATGTATTCTGATTCAAAAATGTTCCCACCATGGCAGACACGTGAATCTTCTAGAATGAGAAAGATGGAATAGTCAATGGAGACTGGGGCCTTGGGACCGGAGATGTAGCTCAGCGATACGGCACTGTCCTAGCTTGGATGAAGCCCCAGCACCAGAGGGGGTTGAAAGAGATTGGGACCTAAATGTCGCTTCTTCAGAAAGAGCTCTGCCTGTACTTTCCTTCCAGGGAAAAATAAAGGGGGCAGGTGATGGAATTCCTCAATTAATTTTGGTCCCTGATAGCAGAGGGGCCATGCATCTCTGTCTGAACAAAGGTGGAGAGAAACGGCAAGACCCTGTGACTCTCCTGTGCTCTATGACGGCTGAGGCATTAAGGCTACCTGCAGGATGCACCTATAGGGAACAAAGAAGGAATCTGGAAGCAGAGCACGGGAGCCCCCAGTGACAAGCAGGTATGTGGGACAGGATTCTGCAGGCTTGGGGGGTGGGGGTGGGTAGCATTAGAGTTTTAAGCCTAGGACAAGATTCGCCTTCTTGTTTTGACATTAAGATAACTTGGAAACTAAGGACAAACAGATAACAACAAGAAAAACAAAATCTAGATTTTTGTCTTTGTAGGAAAAAAGACCAATTATCCTTTGTAAGGTAATATGGATCAGAGGTGGACGGGGGTACAGATCCACCTGTCCGAGCGTGACGTGAGGCCATCCAGGCTCCAAGGCTCCTGTGTCCTCAGATCTATCGGCTTTCGATGGTGGTGCTCGACCCTGTGCAATGTTAGTGTCCCAAACCCGGTCCTCTTAGATCCCTGCTGCAGTGCCTCCTGCCCTAGGAGGGCTTCCGGGTCCCTTCCAGCCTCCCGGCTCCTGTCATAATACTTATCTGTTCAATTTTAAGGCTCACATCACCTTGGCTGAGAGTTAATGGCCCGGGCTTATCTCTCCTCCCAGACCGTAGGTTTTTGAGGGCTGGAAATGCTTTATCTCAGATTCTCGGCGGACACACAGCATATGTTGCCCAAGTGACCTCATAGACATGAACTGCTGGGACATAGAATCTTAGGAGGAACAAAGACCAGTCAGGGCCTGTTCACAACTATTGCAGCAGAAGTGGACTTGATTCAGGTGTCTTTTGAAGAAAGGGAATTCCGGTAGGTGAGGGGAGGGGAGTTTTTAATTCTAGTGATGGTCTGGGATCCACAGGGAGAAAAGAAATCATCCAAGGTCGTCTACAAAAGAAACAGAACATCTGACAAGGAACTAGAGGATAAAGTGTGGAATGTTCGTCTCTTTTGCAGGCACCGGGGTCACACTTTCTGATGGCAGGGAGGGACGGGGCTCTGGGGCCAGACATTGCGTAGCTTCTCTCGTGGCCCTGTATAGACTGTTGGTTGTAACTTCGGACGTGTCCCTCAGCCTCTGAGGATCAACAGCAAAAGTTTTGAATCCAGAAAATTTGGATTCCAGTTTTGACTCACAAAGCACAACATGGTGGGACTTTGGGTCAGTTACTTGTGCCTTGGTTTTTCTCAAATGTGAAGTAGGGGGTGATGACAGTGTCTGGCTTGAGGGCTATTGTGAGCATGAAATGCTTTAGTATATGTGAAGATGCTTGAAAAATAGATATTTTTCATTATATACATACAAAGTGCATGTCTATGCGTGCATGTAGTATTGCCTGATGATTTTTGTTCAAGGTTTGGTGCTAACAGTTGTGGAGTGAAGGGGTGGGAAGTATCAATGAATGCACTCTCCTGTCCTGATTGTTTTAGAAGCAGAAGGCACTGGTGTGGAACTAAGAGAAATAGTCAAAGGAGGAGAGATTGAGGAGGCAGAGAGAGGTAGGTTGATGAGGAGGGGGCAGAGAGGACGTTGAGGAAGGAGGTGGGGGGACGGAGAGGGACAGGGAGGGAGACAGGGAGAGAGCAACTCAGGTTTTGTGGGGAAGCCACGCTTTCTGACTCCCCGAGGATGGGGACTTTGGGGCTTCTTTCTGCTATTTTGAAACACAAACCGATTCCGGCTGCCCTGTGGCTCGCACCTGGACCTGGGCCCAGCAGAGCTCCTACCTGCCTGCGGGCAGGGCATGGGCGTGGCTCGCCCCGGGGCCTGGCCCAGGCCCACCGTGTGCCATTCATGGAGACTCCCGTTGAGAAGACCAGCGTAACCCCGCCCATCGGAGCCAGCTGCAGCTTCCCTGTGGTGCCCAACCGCCCTGCCAGCCACCCTGCCCCTAGGTCCTGTGCCTGTCACCTGGCACCTCCCCACCCCAGAGACTCACCTTCTAGAATGTTCCTTCATGCTCAGTGTCCCACTCCCCCCCCCATAGGCTGCGACCCCTGCTCGGACGAACATGGCGGCTCAGTCCTGTCCCTCCATCTGGGACACACTGCGGCAGCTTCAGAGGGAACAGGAGGTGAATCTTCATTAGCTTTTGGCAAGAGCGCCCCTCTCTGGGGCCGTGCAGCTGACCAGCTCCTGGGCCGCAGCCTCTCTGAGCTCCATCAGGGCTGCCGCCGCCACGGCCATGTTGTCCTGCCCATCAGTGCCTGTCCAGGGCCCTGTCACTGCCACCTTGTTGGTGTCTCGGGGCAGGAGCTGAGAATGGAGGCCGCTGTTGGCAGGCCAGGAGAGCCTTCCTGGTACAACGAATGAGCCGTCCAAGGCCACCTGCCACCTGTGCCCTAGGTGTCTCTGCCTTCTTAAGGACCTCTCTCTCCGGTGGCAACAGTTTCCCGTTAAGCCCCGGCTCCTCCCTCAGTGTGAAACCTGCTGCAGTCTTCCCGTCCAGCAGAACCCTTTCTTGGTTTCCTTGGTCCCAGGCTCCCTCCAGCCCCGCTCCTTTCTTCTACCGCCCTTTACGGCTTCACCCTCTGGAGGGATTCACTGCATTCTCTGCCACCAATTCTCTCCTGCCCTTGCTCTGGAGTGCAGCCTGGTCACGGCTCCTGCCTCCCCTCAAGCATTACCCTGATGGCCACTCTAGGGGCTAACGTCCTCTCAGCCGTCCCGCTGGCTGGCCACTCCTGCAGGCTGGGAGCCCTCCCCTCTGTTGGCCTTGGGAAGCTCACTCTCTGGGTTGCCTTCCCCCCAGGCTCCTCTCATCTGCACCCTGCCCCGGGACCTCTTCTGCACACGGGTTTGTCTTCTGCCCAGATGCATTTGAACTTCAGATGTGCCTATACGATGGCCCACGGCTGCCTATTTCTCCGTGGATATCTCACAGACGTTCAGACTTGCTTCTCCTAGGCATCGTCCTCAGCCTGCTTCCTCCGCCCCCATCCACCCTCTCTGACTCCCGCATCTCAGAAGATGGCTCTGCTCCCTACTTATTGTACAAGTCAGGGACTCAGACTAGTTCTAGTCCCTTCTCTCTCTCCACTCCCCACCCAGTCCACCAGCATCTCAAGGGTACCCCTCTCCGGCCCCTGGGCTCACTAGCTTCTCTCTCTCTCTGCGCTGGGGGTTGAACCCTGGGGCACTAACCACTAAGCCACATTCCTCAGCCCCTTTCATTTTTTGGATAGATCCTCACTTGTGAGGATCGCAAGGCTGGCCTCAAACTTGCGATCCTTCTGCCTCAGCCTCTCTAGCGGCTGGGATTACAGGTGTGTGCCACCGTGCCCAGCTCCTCACCAGCTACCAGAGGACACCAGTGGTCTTAGCTGCTGTTGGCTGTAGCTCTCTGTAACTCACGGCTGAGTCCGGCTGAGTCCCTGTCCCCAAGGCTCTCCTTGCCTTTCTCCCTCTCTCTCCCCTCTTTTCTTCTATCCCTCCCTCCTGTAAACGCGGTTGCCTGCCTCTTCTGCTGGGTGCTGGGTGGCAGCTGGGGGTTCAGAGGCGACGGTGGCGTGGTTAGGGGCCCCCAGCTGGCGTTCTTTCTCACATTCTCTAGGGTGTCTGCATCCTCTTGTCCGGGGGCTGATGTGAGCTCCTACAGACACCAGCCGGGTGCTCAGATCAAGGTCTTGTTTCAGCCCTTGGGGGCTGTGTCTGTGGGGTGGGTGTAACCCAGAGCAGCCATGGATAGCAGGGGACAAGTGAGGGGGACAGCGGCAGGGTGGCTGAGAGGCAAGGAGTGTTTTCAGTGGCTGCAGCATACAGCAGGTGGCAGGTGCCAAACAACTTCCTCTGCGAGGTCTTTATCATTATTTCTATTTTACTGACTCAGAGAGGCTGATCGGTATGGCCAAGGTCACACAGTGAGAAAGCAGTGAAGGTGTGAGAGTTAGAAATGGGCGTGATTGGGAGGGGATCCCTCTGGAGGCCGGATCCGAGGGGGCAGGGAGTGGACAAGGAGACCGGTGAGGAGCCACTCACCGCCTGGTGGTGGACATGACCAGGCTTTGGGGTGAAAAGGTCCCAGCTCCCGTCCTTTCCCCAGGCACTTGCAGTCCTGTCATTGTAGAGAGGAGAGGGGACGCCGCTCTTAGGCGGGAAGACCGTGGACTCCAAACTGACCAGGCACAAGTGTCCCCGAGGAGCATCCCTCTCCCCACCCTGTTCCCACACTGTGTCTGGGACTCCTTTTCTCAAAGGAGACTAATTGATAATCCAGGTGATGGAGCGCGATCACTGTCATCCCATTGAAATGCAACAGCAACGCGGGTCCTATAAATCACCCGGAGCTTAAAGAGGAGAGTGAAATGAGCATTGCATTATAAGCCACCGAGCCCATTAATCACGTGGCCACCAACCACAAATATGACAAGTACATCCATCAATCCCGCACCTCCTCTCTGCTCTGTGAATGCACGCATTAGCAACTTAATGGGTTTAGAAGGCTTTTTCTCCTATAGACTCGAAACAGAGAGTATTTTACTATTAGCCTCATGAGTCCAAAAGGAAGGAAAAAGTCACCTTTCTTACAGTATTCAGGGGTGTGCTTCAGGTGTCCTGGTGGCGGCCAAAGTCACCCACTCTGCCTGTACTTCTGGATTCCAACTTCCAGCAGTCAGGGGTCGTCAGTGGCTGTGACCTGCCCTGCCTGTGCCTCCGTCACAGCTGCAGCTCCCTCTCCAGAAGGTCAGGCCAGCCCTGGGCTTCTGGGCCAATCTTTCCCTCTGCTGGAGGGATTTAGATAGTTCAAGTTTATAATCCTGAAACCATATCCTTGATCCGTTCCTGACGTTAGATGCTCTGATTTTGCATCTTAACCATGGATTTCTGTTTTCTCTCTGAGACTGTTTCACTTTATACCTGAGTTCTGTTCATTTGCTGATTCATCATCCATCCATCATCCACCAATCCATCCATCACCCATCATCCATCCATCCATCCATCCATCATCCTCCATCCATCATCCATCATCCATCCATCCATCCATCCATCATCATCCATCCATCCATCCATCCATCATCCATCCATCCATCCATCCATCCACCCACCCACCCACATCTTCTCCATTTCCCAGCATTCCTTGTGCATGGGCTCCTCTGTCTGTGCCTGGCTCTGGGAGATCAACGTGCAGAGACAGTTCTTGTCTGTAAGAACTCAGGTCAAGGGGAGGACACCCCAGTGTGGAAATGCAGACATGGAGAGGTCGGAGACGGGGGCCCAGGTTCCCCTCCTGGTGACGGGAGACCTTACTTGTCACTCCTTCCCTGACCCCAAGATGGGGTCTTTTTGGATAGATTATAGGTTCCAGCCCTTGGACTCTGCAGACCTGAAGGTGTGGGACTTGCCTTTGCCCTGGGGAAGATGAGTGTCACCGTGTCAGATGAATAGGACCAGGGGGTGGAGTCAGAGGTCCCAGTGAGCTGGGTCCCAGGTCTGTGACTCTGGGCCTGTTATGGCTCCCTTGGGCCTCAGTTTCCTTCCCTGGCTGTGCGTATTCTGAATTCTACTGTATTTGTGAGTATACATATAATTCTCTCAACTGACTCCAAGGTCTTTGGGATCAGGGTCTCTGATTCATTTCTACATCCTTAAAACCCATCATGATATGCAACATAAAAGTTCTCTGCTTTTGTGGAATGAATGGTTATCAATGATGTTTCATGGAGCAAGAGTGGAATTCAAGGTCTATGGTTTTTTAAAATTAATTAATTATTTTGTTCTTAAAGGTGTATGTAAGTCAGAAGAAAATCTGATCCCAGCCTCATTGTTCCCATAGAATCTTAATTTCATCCAAAGGCCTCTTATATATTTTTGAAAAAGATAACTTTCTCTACTAGAATTTTGAAGTCTCTCTTTTTGTGTTCTTTGCGATGCCCATTTTTATGAATTCTAGAATCACACATTTTTACCACGGGAATTATTACGTATTTAGTTCGGTGTCTTACATCTTCATCCAACATTATGTTATAAGCCATTAGATGTTTTTTAAAAACAGAGCTCTGACGTCTGCACGTATTTTGTTACACAATCGTGCCTTACTGTGTCAGTCTTTTCCTCGACGTGTGACGGGGTGGTTTCCGGTCCTCCCGTACTGTAACTAATCCTGTGATGACTGTCTCTATAAATGACTCTTTGTTCCTTTCTTTTCATTTCCTTGGGTTACATTTCTAGGGATAAGAATCATACGACCAAATGATACAAATCTTGGTGGCTCCTGTTACACATTTCAGGGGAGATTGGACAAACGGAGACTCTATTAGACATATCTGCTGTGGCCGGGAGGTTCCCTCAGAACTCACCTGTTGAAGTCCTAACCCCCCAGGTGCTGCTGTTGGGAGGTGAAGCCTTTAGCACATAATTAGGTCATGATGGTGGAGCCCTCAAATGGGGCTGGTGTCCTACAGGAGAGGTCCAGGCAGACCCTCTTGCCTCTCCACCACGTGAGGACACCGTATCACCAGACCTGCTGGTGCCTTGATCTTAGACTTCTGGCCTCCAGAATGGTGACAGAGGTACTTCTGAGCCATCCACCTATGATGCCTTGTAATAGCAACCTGAGTTGACCAAGTATCATCTCAAATTTCACATGATCAAATGAACATATCTTAATGGAAACCAACTCTGTTCATTTCATGGGTAAAACTCTGTGTCTCGTTGTTACTTTGTTGCCCGTGTCTTTGACTGAACTTGGTAGCACACACACATGATCGCCGCAACGTGGGAGGCTGAGGCAGGAAGTTCAAGGCTGGCCTGGGCAGCTTAATGAGACAGTCTCAAACAGCTCCCTCCCCAAAAAAAACAAAAAACAAAACTAAAAAACCCAAAACCTATCTCTGTCAGTGAGGGTTTGCATTTTTCTGTAATTTAACCTTTTTTTTTCTTTTATACATTTATGTTATTTGCTTTTTTACCCAGGGCTATTTGCTTATCCGTTCGGGGCTAATGTTTTTTCTTATCTATTTGTATAATATCTTTGGATGCTGCTCATCCCCGACCTGTCATATTTCTGGTAAACATTTGCTCTCACTCTGTTGTCTGAAAACTCCTTTTCAAATAGGATCGAGGACCTGGTATCCTTTACTGAATCCCACCCAGTTTCCTTAGGGCGTGAGGCTGGCTCTCATCCTTCTCCGTAAAGGGGCCCTCGGCCCCAGCCCCACCTCACTGAATCTTTTATTTTGTCTTCAGCAGAAGCTGAACTTGAAGCATCTTTCTGGACTCACCCGGGGGGCAAAACCACTTTGCAGACCTGAGGTCAGGCAGGCTCTCCCCATTTCTTTCCTGCCATTCCTCACAAATAATCCTTGTCGATTGACACACAATCTTGAGTACTTCACGATCTTTTCCTGGTGCAGCAGACAAAGGAGAATCTTTGTCACCTTTCTCTGACCCCTTTGGACACTCTGGGCTGTAAGAATCTTCCAGGGGACTCTGGAAATTGCCCACCACCTGGTCCAGATCTGGTCAGAGACGGTGGAGAGCCACTCAGGGCCTCGGGAATACTTGGTGGTGAGCCCACTCCCGGAAGCCAGGCCAGGGCCTGCTCTGGAGGTGGCAGAGGGCTGAGGGGACTCACACAGAGATGATCCTGGGACACGTGTTCCAGCAGGATGCCTGTTTGGGTGACAGTCCTACCGAAGCAGGTCCCTGGTCTCTGGGTCCCTGGGTCCTCCTCTACGAGCTGAAAGAAACTGGAGGTTTCAGGGCTCCCTCCTGGGCTTGCTCTTCCCAGGATCTCCTCTGTGGGTGCTTCACACATTCATTCAACAAGGAAGTACGATTTCTGAGACTAGCTGTGTCTTCCTCCTCGCTCTCTCTTGGATCCCTTGGTGGCAGGGGGTGGGGAGTACCACCATGTTGTGAGGATGCTCAAGCATGCCTGTGGCCAGGTCCACCTGGTGAGCAACTGAGGCCTCCCACCAACAGCCTTGAGCCCCAGGCAAACTTATGGATGAGTTGGGCTTTGGCTGACATCATACCTGCAGCCTTATGAGGGACCCTGAGCTAGAACCACCCCCAAAAGCTGTTTTTCAATTCCTGACACAGGGAAACTGTGAGATAACAAATGTATGTTGTTTCAAGCTATTACACTGAAATGTAATGAACACAGGGTTATTGGGAGGAGTAAATTCAATAGTGAGCATAAAAGGGCTTTACAACTTGAAAAGGGCTTTACAGATATGAGGGAAAAGGATTTCTTGCTTAGGGCCCCAGGTATGTGACTGACTTTCCTCTTTTCTGCCATAATGTAGTAGGTGGATAGCAAGAAGGGCATTGATTGTCCCTCTCCCTAATTGTCCTTAGGAATATGCCTTTGAAGCTCCTTCCATTAAAATGATGTCTGTCTCTTCATCCCTTGGACCAGGGATAGCCTGTGAACGCAGCAGAGCTGGCTTTGTGCCAGTTCCGCACCTTGGCATCAAGAGGAACATGAACAAGCCTGGAGAGCTCAAGGAGGAGGAGAGGTTTGCGGCCCAGGCTACCTGCTGTCCCAGCTGATATTCAGCCAAGCCTAGAGTCTGAGCCAGCCAGCTGACCTGCAGGTGCTGGGGAAGCCCAGCAGAACTCATAAGTCCTCCTTGGGTGAACCCAGCCTGAATGTCAACCTACAGAATCAGGAATTTAATAATTGGTGGACGTTTTGGGGGTGCTAAGTTTTGGAGTGGCTTGTTACATGGCAATAGCTGACAGATACACACCACTGCTCCCCAAGGGAAGTGGATGTATTTTATTTATGATCATGAACATGATAAAAAATGCAAATCCTACTCTCTTTTTAAAAATATTTATTTTTTAGTTATAGGTGGGCATAATGTCTTTATCTCATTATTTTATTTTTATGTGGTACTGAGGATCGAATCCAGTGCTTCATGCATGCTAGGTCAGCGCTCTACCACTAAGCCCCAGCCCCAGCCCCACAAATCCTACTCTCTACCTTTCTCAACTCAAGCTCTTTCCTCATAGCTTGGTGTGCACTTTTCAAACTCAATCTGTTTGTCTGTTTATTTTTCTTTCTTTCTTTCCATTATCCTTCCACCTGCTTTTCTTTTTGTCTTTTTTTTTGTGTGTGTGTGTGTAAAAATGCCTGTTTCTCCCATAAGGACAGACATTTCCAACTGGTTCTGTTCAGATCCACCCGGGCTAGAGGACACCAGGACTCTCTCCCCACCCAAACAGTCCCAGTTACCTACCTCAGGGTCCACACGGGCTGGGTCACAGCTGAGAACAGCTCATCTACCAAGAGTTTCACTCTAAGGTCCCGGGACAGGAATTTCTTCTCGGCTCCATCTGGAGGACTCCTCCCCCTTTCCCACCTGAGCTCTGCATCCCACGCTCTCCGTTCTGTCCCCCTCCTCTCTCAGACCTTCTCTAAATCTTAATCATCTCCTAAAGGCCCCACCTCCAAATATCGTCAGTGTATGACTTGGGGGATGGCATTTCTAACACATGACCTTTGGGAGACACATTCAAACCTCAGCCAATGTGTCTCTAGTGGTTCCTAATGGGTTTACAGAACGTGGCTGCTTTTAATCCTCCTATTTCCCTGTGAGATACCTTATTATCACCCTTACTTCATAGATGAAGATGCTCAGGAGGGTTAAATGACTTGCCCCAGGCTCTGTCCCAGCTAATAAGTGGCTAGGTCACTGTGAGGGACACTGCCTGGGCTGGTCCCATTGACTTCAGACAGAGCCAGAGCTATCTAGGGGCTCAGTGACGGGCAGCCGATGGCCTTATCCTCATATTTAGCAGGTGGATATGATTTATTAGCTGTCAAATACACCCCATGCTCTGGGACCTATATGAAGCCCTTTCCTGGAAGTGACCTTAGCAGTTGGGACTGTCAAATGTGGACAGTGAGGCCCAGAGATGTTGAGTGACTTGTCTGAATCCTACGCTGCCATTTAATTTTAGGAGATGGCATTGCTAATTTTGGGGAAAACAAACTCTGCACTGTCACTCAGTTTGCTCATGGGATCATTAGATGTGGCACTAAATCAGAATTTTTTCTTTGGGAAAAAAAATTGTCACAATCTCCCTCCAACAGGGGAAAAATACTTGGAGGGAAATAACATACTCACTCCTCAGTGTTCAGCTGCCTTTCCCTGGAACGTTCCATCTGATGAGGAGTTACAGCTTCAGCGCCTGCTGGTGACAGGGAGGCTGCTGAAGCCAGACACAGGCCGGATCGAACGGGCAAAGTGTCCTGTCTGTCCCTTCAATAACTCCTTGGCCAGGGCGACCCGTCCCCATGAGCAAGTGGAAAGCAGAAAAATGAGCCAATTCGTTTCTAAATGGCTCTGTAACTCCAGGGTGCTATCGAGCAGAGACAAAGGACACCCCATAACTCTTGGGAAGGGAATCAGGATCTCCAGGAAGCAGGCCCTGCCCGGCTGGCCTGCTGCAGCCTCGGCTGCCCTGGGATCTGCGCTCCATAAATACACACAGAGATGGGTCTCCCGGCGCCATCGATTTCCCCTCTCCATTATTGATTGCGTTCGTAGACGAGTGCAGACTTTTGGACCAGAACTAAGTTCTGTGTATCTTTCTTGGAAGTCTTTGCAGCACCAAGGGTTTGGCTGTGGGAGGAGGTGGTGTCTTCTCAGGATGCCACCCAACAGCTAGGTCCTGGGTGTGGGGGGCAAGGGGCTCCTCCACATGTCAAGCTGGGGGTTTTCCCAGGGGGAAAGGACAGTGGCTTCAGCTGACAGTGCCCCACATGTGTCTGATGTGCATAAACCCACCCAGTTATGAATCCTGGGATTATAATGCACAGCTTCTCAATCTTCAAGGTATGCAGAAGCCACCTGGGCACCTTGTGAAAAGGCTCTGATCCCCAAGCCGGGGGAGGGTCCTGACACTGAGCGTGGCTTCCAGGCTGATGCTGCTGTGCTGGGGCCACAGTGGGGCCACACTCGGGCCAGCGCTGCAGCCCCTGATGCTATGATTTTGAGCCTTTGCTGTCCATCAAGCCTCCGTTTAATTCCCTCCATTAATTCATTCATTAAACATTTATTAGCTTCTACTGTGTGCTGGGCTGGGCTCTGGGGATACAAGATGCAGGGAACATAGTGCCTGACCTCAGATTCCTAACAGGTGCTCTGGAATGCAGTGTGGTGAGCATCGGAGAGGAGAAAGGGCCTGCTACAGGGCCCTTCCTGGGTGGGGGACGTGGATTCTGCTGGAGACCTCATGGAGTGATCGTGGAGCTGGGTATTGGCGCACACGCAGGAGTCTTCCAGAGGACAGGGAGGGGGCAGGTGGGACGAGCCTCAGGAGGCCTGGGGGTTTGAGTGTTTGCCGAGAAACAAGGACGCTGTTGTGAACTCTCCTAACTCGATGGGTCAGTGGATGTGCAGGGCTGACGTGGCTGTCATCACTGGACCAGAACTCTTTGAAGTCAAGGACCTTACCTGGCTTAACTCTCACCAGTGGTCCTGCAAACAAGGTCCAGAACATAGGAAATGAACCCAAAATGGAGTTGATGTGTTCACTCCTGGCAGAGTTCTCCTACGTCAGTGTGCATCCGAATCTTCTGGGGTGGGGCTGTGAAAGCAGTCACAGGCCCAGGCCCCGGCCCCGGAGCTGCTGCTCCTCAAGGTCTAGAATTTGTAACAAGTTCCCAGGCAATGCTGCTGCTGTGGGAGCCACCTCTGAGGGGCACATATCAGTGTTGGACATCACTGCTTCAAGTGGGTCATTAGATCCTGGGGGGAGGGGAGTGCGGGGGTTCAAAGAGGGCCACGTGGACTCAGGCAGAATGCATGGTGTTGGGGTGGGTAGGCCAGGTGCAATTGGGGCCCTGTCCATACCATGGGCACACTCAGACCCGCTGGGCATTTGGTTTTTGGTACCAGGGAATGAACCCAAGGGTGCTTAACCACTGAGCCGCATCCCCAGCCGTTTTAATTTTTTCTTTTGAGACAGGGTCTCACTGAGTTGCTTAGGGCCTTGCTAAGTTGCTGAGGCTGGCTTTGAACTTGCGATCCTCCTGCCTCAGCCTCCCGAGCTGCTGGGATTACAGGCGTGTGCTCCCACCCGGCCTGCTAGGCACTGTTGATGGGAGTTTCCTTCTCCTCGGTCAAGAGCAAGGCTTCGGATCAGGGAACTGAAGGGTAGAGGGCAGATGTTCCCAAACACTGGCCTTAGGGCTCTTGAGTCCAGTTTCAGGGGAGAGAAACCCAACTCAAAAGAAATGAAAACGATCCGCCTGCCTAACTCAGCAGGCCGGGTGCGTCTGGATGCAGGAGCTGGAACCACGTCCAGGACCTGTCTCCTTCCAGCGCTGGGCAGGGACTTCTGCATGGGTCCCTTGGCAGGCGGGTCCCCCTCGGAGCAGCCAGAGGACCCAGGCAGCTCCCGGGCAGCGTCTCTCCGTCTCCCAGGAGCCCAGCCAAAGCCCGAGGGCCCGCTCCTTGACCAATCCCGAGCCTGGGGATGGAGCGCTCTGATTGGCCAAGCCGCGGTCACGTGGGCGTGCCTGGACGTGCGCTCGGGAACTTCTCCAGGCCGGTCGACGGTGATGCTCTGGGAAGCTGCTCTGTGGCCAGATGAAAGGGGGCGGGGGAGGTACGCTGGACACCTGAAAGCTTCTTGGACTTCAAAATACTCCCTAATTCAGGCTCTTCGCATTGCAGCCGTCGTCCTAGACTGGGCGGCTGAATAAGAACCTCAACGATGTTAGCGGCGACGTTCGTGTTTTACGTACTTTAAAGGCCGAGTCTTGTTTTTTTTAATCTAAGAACCTTATGAACTTTCCTCATTTTCTAGAAACTGGAGCACAGAGAGGTTAAGTGACTTGTTCAAGGTCACAGAGCTAGTGAGCGCACCAGGCAGCCCAGGGGTCTGGGTGCCTAACTGCTAGGTACGGCCTCCTGAGACTCTTGAACTCTTACTAGTGGAAAAATGCCTTAGAGATGACCTCAACCAGTCCTCTCACTCCCCCCCGCCCCGAAAAAACCCAAACTGGCCCAGAGAAGGGGGTTCATTTACCTGTGGTCGCGCAACCCAGGAAGGGCACAAAAGGGTGGCTGAAATCTGAATCCGGAGTCCTTCCTGCTGTGCCGAGCCTCTACTGCCTCCTGCTGGGCCTTCTGTGAATAGTCCCTGTTCTTAGGAACGCCGGAGCCGGTTTTTATTTTATTTTTACTTTTCTTGCAGTACTGGAGATAGAACCCAAGGGCACTCTACCAATGAGATACACCCCCCCAGCTCTTTTAAGTTTTTTAAATTTTGAGGCAGGGTTTTACTGAGTTGCTGAGGCTGGGCTCAAGCTTTTGATCCTCCTGCCTCAGCCTCCAGAGTTGCTGGGATTACTGAGAAGTGCCTCTGTGCTTGGCTAGGAAGCCAGCCTTTCCTGTCCTCCATTCTCATTGAAGGGCATCCTGGGAGATCCTGGAGAGGGGGACCTCGACTCAGAACAAGCGGGTCTCTGACCTACACGAGAGGAAAAAATTTCAGCACGCATCAGATACGGAGGCCCAGAGATCTATCAAGGAAAGCAGTGTGGGGTAGTAACAAGGGCTTTGGGAATCTTGTGCTCTTCTTTTAAAGAAAACTTGGTGAGGGGTGTGCATGGGAAGGTACGTGGATGACCTGAGTCTGGTGATCACAGAAGGCAATGGGGTGGTCTGGCAACTCTCAGGATCTTAGGTTGACGCCTTCTCCATTATCTGATCAATAGACAGTGCTGGGAAAGTGCCCTCCATTACAGGTCTGTGTCTCCCCTGCTCCATCTGTTTTAAAAATACATGCACTCACGGGTAATTAGCGGTGCACAGGGCTATTTTTATAAGTGGGTGAATTTCCAGTAACTTGAATATTGTGAGTGAAGATTTGTAGACTTCCCAGAAATTTGGGAGTGACGAATCTTGGGGAGAGAACTGGCTTGGGGAGTGAAAGTCCGAGGAACACGAGTTTCGCATTACAGTCTCCTTGTCTTTCTACCCATCTTTTATTTCTTCGGTCCTGCCTCACTACGACCACAACCATGGGTTGTGATTTCTTTGTGTCACCAGCACACAGCCCCGTGTCTGGGACCTTGTGGGTAGACTCTTTGTGCATGCAACTTTTTCTAACACCAGAGAGCTTTTCCTTGCATGAAACCTGGCCCGAATCTATTTCTTTGGTCCAGACCGAAGGCAACTGGGCATTCTTGGGACCTGGGGTCTGCTGTAGTCAGTGCTGAGCAGGAGTGCCTTTTCCCGTCTCAGAGGGGGCTCGGCCGACCTGCAGGACCCGGGTCTGCTGGGAGCACCTGGACATGCAGAATCCCAGGCTCTGCCCCAGACCAGCCAAGCCAGGATCTGCATTTTCACAAGATCCCCAGGTGACTGTGTGTAGTCACCTGCCAGGATCCTCAGGGGCCACCTGAGTCTGCCTGTCCACCAGCGAGAAGAGAAAGTGGCCAGTAGGTGGCGGTGTTGCCCGGGCCGAGGTCAACAGCCTTCGAACATGGGGATCCCCAGATGAGAGGAGCACCTGGCTTTGGCCGCAACCCTCAGTTTCCAGCCATTTCCAGCCATCTGCACACACGTGTTCCCCCACTCCCAGTGTCTCTGGGAGATTTCAAACAATCCAAGCTAACCCAGCCTAAGGATGAGGAGGTCTCCACAGACAGGATTCAAAGAGGTGCTTCCTGGCCATGGGCAAAGCCCAGTGAGCTCCACTCTGTAGTTGAGGAGACAGGGGGTCCAGGTGGCCCAGTTGGAAGGTTGCTGACTTGGAGTCCAGTTGAGGACCTTCGACTCCAAATCCTGTGCCTGTTCTGCCTCTCCAGCCTGGCTCTCGGAAAGTCTTGGACCAGTGAGCCCCTGTTGGGATGAACGTCCAGTTCACACTGGGGATTTCTTTGAAGTGTGTGGGCGTGACGGTCACTGGGCTGTAGACATTCTGTCTGGATTTTTTTGTCCACAAGACTGCCCCCTCTCCTCTACAGCTCTGTTTTAGCTTTCTCTCTAAGGAAGCGATATCCTTCCAGTCTCTGGCTCTGCCTGACTGTGTGTCCTTGGACAGGCACTCAACCTCTCTGAGCCCCCAAGGCAGGAATAACTGGACCTATCTCTCCTGCTTGTTAGGAGGATCAGAATCCAATGTCGCTGAAATGGGAAAGTGTCTTCTAAAGCTGCCAGCACAGAATGAGGTGTGATTGGGGATTTCGCTTTTCCTGTGATCGGCCCTCTTCATTCAGACCTCACTTTTTTTTTTTTTTCGATTTTTAAAATTTGTTCTGATTAGTTACACATGACAATAGGTAGCATTTTGATACATCAGACATAAATGGAGTACAACTTCTCATTCGTCTGGTTGTACCTGATGTACAATCACACCGATTATGTTGTCATCTATGTGCACATAGGCTCATGAGGTCTGATTGACTCCTACCCTTCCTACCCCACATCTCTTCCTCTCCCTCACTCCCAGCTCCCTGGTGTAAAGTACCCTTGCTCTTCCCTAGCGCACCCCTCCCCCATTGTGAATTGGCATCCGCATATCAGAGAAAACATTCAGACTTTGGTGTTTTGGGATTGGCTTATTTTCTTTAGCAAGATAGTCTCCAACTCCATACATTTCCCTGCACATTCCATAATTTCATTCTTCTTTAAGGTCGAGTAATATTCCATTGTGTCTATGTACCACATTTTCTTTATCCATTCATCTGTTGAAGGGGACCTAGGTTGGTTCCATAGTTTAGCTGTTGTGGATTGAGCTGCTATAAACGCTGATGTGGCTGTGTCACTGTAGTATGCTGATTTTAAGTCCTTTGGGTATAGACCAAGGAGTGGGATAGCTGGGTCAAATGGTGGTTCCATTCCAAGTTTTCTGAGGAATCTCAGCTGTTGCTCACTTGCTCGTCTTCCCGGGACCTGGGATGCTGGCCCTGCACCTGGCACCCAGCAGGCTCTCTGTGGCGTGAACAGATGGCTGAGTGGAGATGCGCACAGTCCGCTCCTCTGGAAGTGCTCGAGCCCGGGAGGAGCACCTAGACGTCTCCACGGACACAGTGCCACCAAAGTCCTGTCCCCACCTGCTGCCACCTTGGTCCTTGGCACGCTGCCTGGGAGGGACTGAGGGAGCAGGAGGCAGCTGCCCCCTGACCACATGGCTGTCCAAGCACGTGTTTCCTCCACATCCTGCGGATTCCTGTGAGCTGGGGAATAATCAAACCCTGTTTTATAATGCTTTGCTGTCATCTCACACTTTGGGTTCCGCTGTGATTATTAAGCAGGATGAAAATGAACACTTCAGATAGCACGATCGACTTTCACTCAGAACAGGTGTCCGCGTGGGGAGGAGCAGAGCTCGGTGGTAAGTTCTCTCTTTCTTCTTTGAGTTTGTGACTGCCTGTCCCTGTCCCCCGCCCCATCTAGATGCGCACCTCCTAATTTCCTGTGCGTGTGGTAGATGAATATTAGCTGATCGAGGCTGAGCATTGGGTGGTTTTTCTAGTGCAGCATCCCCCCCAGCTCCCAGAACACTTTCCTCTCCTCCAGAGTGGGAATCAGGCCCCCCCTCCCCTGGGCAGCTGGGCATCCAGGGCTTGCAGGAGAAACGTCGGTCTCCCCCACCAGAAGACTGATGGCACCATAAGGACCGTGCATCTAGTGTATCACCATAACTCAGCGCCTAGGCCAGAGCTCTGCGGTTAATAGTTGCTCAATAAAAATTCTGGATGAGTGAAAGTTCTCCCTCCTTTCTCTAACTCCATTGTCATGCTCAGCAGATACCTATAGGAAAAAAATGAGCACAGGGGTTGGCGCCTGAGAGCAAGGCCTGGGGCCGTCACAGAGCGAGGCCCTTCCAGGAAGCCGGGGTAAGGGGCGTGAGTCGATGAGAAGGGAGAGGACTGAGAGAGTGGGTCCTCCCAGAGGGGAGAGGATGGCCTGCCCCTCCAGTTTCACTGGGCGTCCTGGGAAGCTTCCGGAGTCCTGTCCTGCCACCTCCTGCCTCTGACCGACGGTCCAGGAGCACCAGGGCAGCCGGGTCCCCTGTTTTTGTCGTACCCCCCTTTGGTTGGTTACCCTTTGATGCCCCGTCAAGTTTTGTGAGGGTCTTGGTGTGTTGGCCATGAGGGTGACTGGGGGTTGGGACAGCTGGTGTGGTCCCGAGGCTCGGTTACAGGGGTAACGAGGACACGGTCTGGAAGAGTGGTTCTTGGTTCAGGCCGGGGGAGGGGCTAAAGGCCCATCCTCCAGGTGCTGGCCGTCAGGTCAGGCCCCCAGGGCTCCCGGGCGCTGCGCTGTCCTTGCCTGCTGTCCACTGTGGCTGCGAAGGGGCTTCCTCTCCTTGGCCTGCAGGTGGCCTCCGCTCCCAGTGTCTGCACATGGTCCCTTTCTGGGCCCAGCGGTGCCCTCATCTCTTGTGAGGACATCAGGCATACTGGATCGGGGCCCATCTCATGACCTCGTTGACCTTTGTCACTCCCAACTATGGTCGCATTCTGAGGTACTGGAGCTCAGTACTTCAACATAGGGCTGTTGGGACCTGGTTCTGCCCATGACAGGGTCCAGGGACTCTTCTGTGACTACGATGGGGGCAGCCGCTGGACGGAGAGGCTCTAAAAGAGGAGTTGGCAGTGACTTGGAGGCTGTGTGGCCAGGTGCACTGGCACATGCCCCCTTTGGGGTCCTCCTTGGCCCCCTGGGCCTTCCTCCTCCCGCTCTTTGACTCTGGATGGTCACTGGGGCACATCTCCGCTCTTGCCACCAGGGGGAGACAACGCTCCAGGGCACTAGCTCCAGGGCAGGTGGCCGAACGGCCCACAGATGAGGGGTGGTCATTGCCTGTCATTGTCCCTGGCCTGCCAGTCAGGGGCCAGCGAGTGTGGTAGAAACAGCCCTGGCCTGCTGGTCAGGATCCGGGTCCTGGTGGCATCTTGGCCTGATTTCCATTACCGTCACCAGGTCTGGGAGCTCGCCCCGTGAGAAACCAATGAGCCCGAGATGGAGAGGGAAGATTGATCCAGTGGCCACCGAGGGAGGGAGCGGCAGGAGGCCTGGCGGAGGGGGGCACTTCTTTCCTGGGAAGAGGTGGAGCTGTCCGGGAATGGGTCCTCCTCTTGCACCCCTGTGAGGTCTGCGTGTGAGGTCGCGGCACCTGGAGGGGCTCAAGGTCACGGGGGTCATGGGTCCAGATCCAACATTTCTGCAGCCCCGTCCTGTCCACCTGCAGGGCCGGGCAGAGTCTGACCCAACATGAAGACAGGGCTGCCAGGCAGCCGTCCTGTTCCAGGCCCAGGCCCAAGTGGGGAGGCCCTGCTTTTGGGTCCCCAGCGAGTAACCCAGGCCACCGTTATCATCAAAGCCCACACCTCCTCAGGGGGCTGTCCACGGTGCAGCCGGGGAGATGTATGTGGCCCAGCTGCGTGATCTCCCGGGTCAGCGATTTCAAGTCAAGGAAGAGCAAGTGCGGCCAGAGGGCTGATTCAGGTCCTCGGGAGGTCACGGTCACCGAATGCCACAGACGGGAACTCTATAAACAGTACAGTTTATTGGGCTGTGGGTTCAGGGGCTGCCTCCGGGGTGACCTCTGTGCTGCATGGTGACAAGGGCAAGTGGATGAGGGGCAGGAGCAAGGAAGGCCAAGGAGGCCTGAGCTCGCCCCCCCCCCCCCCAGCTCCCTCCCTCAGGCACCGCCAGGAGCCACAGTGGCGCCCATGACCTTGTGAAGCCACCTCCTGAGATGCCACGGTGGCAGCTGAGTTTCCATCTGAATCTTGGAGGGCACTCAGCATAGGAGGTGGGGTCCCAGGGCTGGCCTACCACTCTGTGCCACCCGCCCCCAGCCACCTTGCAGCTGGCACTCTTGTGACTGTGAGGCCGGCAGGGGGCCGCTGAGCCACCCCATCCGGGCCTGGTCTTCAGCTGTCACGAAGACTGGAAGTAGCAGCGTGCCGGCCGACTCCCTTGCTTGCTCTCCTTCACCCACATGTGAACTTCTTTGCCCTGCCGCCCCCAGGAGGATCTTAAGGCTCAACCAGGGGCCTCCTGCGCCCTGGCTGCGCCTGATTTAAGCCCTCGCTGACCTGCCGGGAGGATGGCAGAGTTCAGTCCTGTGCCGGCTGCTGCCTCCTGGAGCCAGGGCTGGCAGGGGAGGGACGTGGGGCTTGTCCCAGGCTGGCAGAGCCAGCAGGCCCTGAGCAGTGGCCCGGCTCCCGGAGGCAGAGGCTCAAGACAAAGCAGAGCTGAGCCCCCGCCTGTGCTGTGTAGCCGGTTGCTGGCTGGACACGTGCCCAGGGACAGGCACTGTTGGAAAGGCCCTGGGTCCCACCCCAGCTCTGCCTCAATGCACTGTGAGCTGGGGTGGGGCGGGTGGGGGGTAGCCCTCTTTAAACAGGGCATCCTCTGAAAAACGGGGAAGCAGGTTTTCTCTTGAAGATTCTTTGCTTCTCTCCATGCCTGAAGCTCACGTTGGGAGGATTTGGAAAGACGTCTGCGCTCTATTAGTGATGTCTGCCTGGGCCTGGAGTGGGAGGCACCGGGCCGTGTGCCACTCCCGACTTCTCCAGGTCCTGACTCTAGATCTTACTAAACCCTGGGGCCCCTCCCCTAGCATCAGAGCACCCATGCTGTTCTGAGCCGGTCTTCTCCCCAAGCCCTCGAGACCCTCTTTCTATCACCCTTTGATGGTGGAGACTGTATCAGTGGCCAGGGCCAGCTCTGGGCGCTGTCCAGCTCCCCTTCAGGACAGAGGTGCTCATTTCTTTCCCCAGCTCCCAGGCTTGGGGGCTGCTGATGCTCACAGACCCCTTCCTGGAAATGCCCTGGGTGGGAGGGAGGGGCTGTGCCTTGCGCCACGTCCCCGTGTCCTGAGGGACTCCTGTATTCAGAGACACGGCCTCCTAGGGGTACAACTGGAAAGACTGCCCCAGATCTTGAAATCAGCAGGAGCAGCTGAGCTCTTGTCACCGTCACATCTCAGCTCAACTCTCGCCTCTGCCCAGTCTCCCACACCTCAGCCCCTTACCGGTGCTGTTCCTGGAAGGGCTCCCAAGAAACTGCCAGCGTGCTCACCTCCATCCCAGAGTCGGTTTCTAGGGGGCCCTACCTTGCGCGTAGGCTGCCCCATGCGGTCAATGATGGGGGCCCTCTTCCTTTCCAGCCTTCTCCATCACAGACCTTGAGCAGACCTGAGCTGGCGGCACAGAGGAGGGGCCGTGCTTGCTGGAAGGAGTGGGGGTCTCGTCAGTGGATGCCACTTGTTTCTTCTTACCTAAGTGAGAACCTCCCAACCTCTAAGCCGAGGGCAGGGGACAGAGACATAACCTCCGCAGCCCTTCCAGCTGAGTGGTGAGTGTGGAGCCCCACTCTGCCCTGGAAGCCAGGGCCCAGGTCCTCGCTGCAGCCGGGGACCAGTGCACCCAGGGGCAAGGTTCCCCTCTGACCAAGGGACCCGTCAGCAGTGCGGTCTGGACACGTCTCCTCCTCCGCTCGCCCCTCACCTGGCCAGTCCTGCCTGTTCCCATGGCCCAACAGGAGACACTGCAGGGCAGCTGCTCCAGTCCGTGTGGGTGGCGGGGGAAGGGTGTGGATGTGATTTGAAGGTGACCCCCCAGAGGTTCCTAGGCTGGCCGCTTGGTCCCCAGCGTGGCAGCATTGGGAGGTGGTGGATCTTTAAGAGGCGGGGCCTAGTGGGCGGTGCTCAGAGCCCTGGGGCATCAACCCTGGAAGGATTGAAGCTGGTCTCCCGGAGTGAGTTCCTGGGATAGCAAGTTGCTGTACAATAGCAAGTCTGCCCCTGAACCTCTCTGGGCTTCCTAGCTCAGCATCTCACACCCACCCCTGCCACCTGCCATCTGCCATATTGTGAAGCAGCCAAAGGGGCACTTATCAGAGATGGAACAGATGAGGGTGCTCAATCTGGGACATTCAGTCTCCAAAACTGTGAGCTAAATAAACCTCTTTTCTTTATGATGTTCCTGGCCTCTGGAATTCTGTCATCGCAACAGAAAATGGACAGATTTAGAGCTCAGCCTGTGTCTCACCCTGCACCTCCCCAAAGCAGCCCCCAGCTCCCCTGAGGGACGGGGCCTGAAGGTCACTGACTGAGACGCTAAGGCCCCCACATGGAACCTGCTGACTCAGTTTCCCAGGGAAGCTAGACTCGGTGTAGAAGTTTGTTCTCTGACTGCTCTGGAGCCCAGAGCCTGAAGGCAAGGCCCGGGGAGAAGGTTCCATGCCTCCCTCCAGCTTTGGTGGCTGCCGCTGCCCCGTCCTTGACGTTCCCTGTTTGGCACAGCACTCTGATGTCTGCCTCCATCTTCCCGATGTCCTTCTTCTGTGTGCCTTTGCCTTTCTCCTCGAAGGATACTTGTCTTTGGATTTGGGGCCACTGGGAAATCCAGGAGGAGCCCTCCTCTCAGGACCCTCTACTAGTAACCCCGCGAAGACCCTTTCCCCAGGCAAGGTCGCTCGTACAGGTTCAAGGACTTTGGTGTCTTCTGGGATAATTTTCCGGCCTGCCACACCCTCTAGGATGGCGTGAATACTCTCAGGAGGCCACACTGTCTGTGGGGGACACAGCCGGTCATCTGGGCCTCGCCCAGCCAGTGTGGAGCCCGCGGGCCCAGGTGAGGCCTGCTGTGGGTCGGGGAGTCTGGTCTCCCTCTGGTCTCCGCCCTCATCCCTCTCCTCTGCTCCTGCCCTGTTCCCTCAACTCCCCCAAGTGGGATTCTGTGGACAAAATGGTTCCAGGTCAGTCGGGCCCAAGGACATGCGTCTGTGAGGCCATTAGCTGATCAGCCCAGGGCCTGTGCCCGTCAGTCCCCCAAGCTCAGCTCCCTTTAGACACGCATCACGGGTTCACCTCACTTCCAGATCAGGGCCCTGCGGGAGGTGAACGGAACACAGAGAAACCTCTCCCTCAATCCCCAGCCTGTCGGCCAGCAGTCTGGGAGGGGGCGAGGCCTGTGGCGTGAACTTTCACCCACAGAGTTTGGTCAGAAGCAGAAGGTGGCCCGCGGGTTCCAGGCAGGGGGCTTTAATACCCAGCAGGGCTCATCTGGCGGGGAGATCTGGGAGGCAGAGGTCAGAGGGCGCTGGCCCGGCCAGGGGCCTTGGCCTGCAGAACCGGGGCAGGTGTTCCTGGAACCTGCCTGGAGTGGCCGCAGGCCCGAGGATCTGAGCGCCTTCCTGCCACCTGGGTTGGCAGCAGCGGAGCCGGAGGTTCCTGGAGAATGGGGGCTTCCCGTCCGCTCCCCCCTCAGCCTCCCTCAGCTCCTCTCAGGGGTGGACTCCAACCCAGAACCCACAGGCAGAGATTCTGGAAAATGTGGTTCCCAGGTCTCTTGCAGTGAGGAGGGGCCCTGGGAGGCAGGGCAGGGACACAGTGGCCAGCAGAGGAGACAACACGGGTTCTTAGTGAGTTTTTCTCTGATTTCTCTGAAAAGAAGCCCCTAGCAGCCCAGGGTCAGGCAGAAGACCATGTCCTTTAGGACAGGATGCAGTCGTATTCAGTGGAGGAGGGGACGCTCAGAGGAGGGGCCTGTTGGTGGGCAGGGGAAGCTGTCCACCTGGCGTAGGGGAAGCTGCATGATCTCTGCGGCAGAGAAGCTTGGGGCACATCCTGGCTCAGCGCCTTGGCTGGCTAGTCTCACTTTCCCCACTTCAAGAGCCAGTAATAATGATCCATCTTCTGGATTGTTAACAGAATCTAATGAGATGATGGCATGGCCGATATCGAGATGTTCACAGCAGCATTATTCACACAAGTTGAAATTTGGAAATATCCTAAATATTCATAAAAATGGAATAGCTAATTAATGATAAAAATTCATGCTGTGGAATTCTATACATCAGGTAAAAGACTGAGTGATCAGTTGATACTGCCAACCTGAAAGGGGCTCCAGACGTACAGTTAAATGCACAAAGCTATTTGCACAATACCAACGAGAATAAAATCACCCCAACGGCAGATGCTCATGTAGCTCTTTTGTGTGTGTGCTGCAGGTGGTGTCCCCGATTTTCTGGTTCTTACAATAACCCCAGGAGGAAGGTTCTGTCATTATCCCACCTTTATAGGTAAGGATAGAGACACATAGAGGTCAAGTGCCTTGGCCAAGTGCAGGCCACCTACCATTTATATGATGAACTCAGCATCCAGTCAGCAAATTGGTGCAGCCTGATATTATTTATGCTTAAGCTCCGGAAAATGTGACGTATATTCCTAGACGCAAAATGCACTGTAGAAGGCAGAAGATGTTGGATTTCACATGGCTCCTGGGGACAGAGGTCAGAGTAGGTCACCGAGTTCACTATTAGTCTCATTCATGATCCTTTAATGTATTTTTGGTGAAATTCAAGAGCAATTTGACAACACTTACCGCGTGAGATGGTGGGAGTCGCAACGTGGCACAGGTGGCTGTTCTGCCCCCTCGGCCCTCCCTCTGCCAGGGAGCCCAGGGATGGGCAGGGAGCCTGGGTGGGCGTGGGCATCGGCGTGGCTCTCACCCTGTCCTTCAGGAAACCCCAGGAGCTGACAGCCCCCAGCCCTGAGCTGGCACGGAGGTGAGCCCTGAGCACAGGCCAGCAGAGAGGGCCTCCTGACCCCGGGGCCTGCAGTGTTCCTGGCCACCTCTTGCAGCCAAATTCTTCAACCAAATTCTTCAACCCGAACTGGTCTTAGCAGGTGCCCCTGGCTCCCCACCCAGACAGTTGGGAGTCTGTGACAAGAGCCATCAGCCCCTCTGTCTCCCTTGGCGTCTGTCACCAACACATTATCATCCAAGCCTTGGACAGACCCACAGCCACATTTTATATCAGGGGAAACTGAGGCTGCGCGAGGGGACCCCCTGCTCCCCCTTCACAGCCAGGGGGGTGGCCCTGGACTAGAACCACCGGGCCTGGGTCTGTCCGTGGACGAGAGCTGCGTGCTGTCCTGTGGGGACGTTGGAGTGGCCATTGTTGTCCCCCAGCTAGGCTGATGACCAAGCACCCGGGATGGGGAGTCGTCAGACTGGACAGTGTCCATCCTCCTCCACGGTCATCTTTGGCCATCTCTCGGCTGAGCTGTTTTAACTGCTTGTCTTCTAGGCCCCTGGCCCTGGGCGTGGGCCTCCCGCTCCGCCCTGTTGGGGTCTACCCCGGTGACCTTGAAGGACACCGTGTGCCTCTTGCTGACTTCGGAGCGCCTCTTCCACCCTCGCGTTCCTCCCGTCCTCCTCATTTCTGTCACAGCCATGCCACCTCTTACTGTGATGACCCCAACACCGCCCCGCCGAGCTTAGTGCCTGAACCTGGCCAACGTTTCCTTCACTCATGTCCCGCGTCGGGGCAGCTCGGGTGGCTGGCCTGCGCGCCTGGCCCAGGGGATGGCTCAGGGACCCAGGGAGGCTCAGGGATTCCTCTGGTCACGTCACAGGCCCCTTCTCCTGCCTCTGCGTGACAAGAGGAAGGCACACCAGAGGTGTCACTACCTCCAAGTGGAGGTGACGTTCAAGCTCCCGCTCTGTCCCATTGCCTGGACCAGCCACGTGGCCGGCCACTTGCTGGGGACGGGACAGAGGGATCCTCCACAAGCTCCAAGGGTCCCACCAGGCCCCCCTCCTGGATGTTACCCGTATCTTCGCAAAATCTAGATAGAATGACCGTGGAGACTGTCCCCAAGCACGATGTCAGGCACTAGATAGAATGACCACTTTGGATCCTGGCCCTGCAACTGACCAGTTAGACTCCTTGCACCTCTCGGCCCCTTGGAGAAGTAACAGACGAGAAATGCACCAACCTCTGAAGGGCCAGGCAAATACCCTGCAGGTGAGCCCCAAACTCCCTTCCCTGAGAGCAGGACTCCCGCTAAGCCAGGCGGGAGGGTGGGCGCGAGCCTGTCTCCTCGGACGCCACCTGAGCAGGCTCCTAGCCTGTCACCCCCGGCCATGGGCAGGAGGATCTGGCTGGCGCCTGCCTGGTGTGGAAATGAGGGTCACCCGGAAGGCGTGACGGTGGGGAAGGCGCCCTTTGGTGGGCCAGGTAATGACGGTGACTGGCACTCGGGACCTGCTGGAAGCCCCAGTTTCTCTGCCCTGCAGATTTTCAGACCTGGCAAGAGACGTCCCAGGTCCCAAGAGCTCCCTGTGCCTCTTCCCCCAGGGACCCGGGGAGTTGGAGCAGTGGCCCTCTCCTTCTATGTCACGCTGGAGCTACTTGGGACCCTGGAACTCCCTGACCCGGTGACCCTGAAGCTACTTCCAGCACCTGTCCCCTCTTCTCTCCCAGCTCCTCCCAGGGGTGGGCCATACTGCTCGTGGGTGACCCTAGCCCAGGGGTGGGAGAGGACAGCTCCCGGGTGGTGCCAAGCCGATAATGTGGGACAGAGACCTGGGGCCTCCGCCTGGGGCCTCCCTCCCCTCACCCCCCAATTCCCACCAAGTTCCACCACGGGATGCTAAGGGCCCCAAGTGTCCCAAGCCTTGGCCTGGACTTTAGTTCACGGTGCAGGTCAATATGTCAAGGAAGGCCGAGGGAGCGTATTACTACGGATCAGCAGGTTAAGGCGAGGGAACAGTTTTATTTGGCTTTATTTTTATGTAACTGTATTTTTAACTGATACAGAAAACATGAGGTTGTGCATGTTCGCGGGGGTCCCGCGTCAGGTTCTGACACGTGTGTGTGTCACATCGTGGGATGTTTAAATCAGGTCCACCACGTCTGTCGGCTCAGATGGATCATGCCACGTGGTGACACCTTTCCACACCTCTTCCTGGAGCGCTTTGAACCATGCAGCACATAACGTGTCTGTGGTCACCTCCCATGCCGACTGCGTGACTACAGTGCCACCAACCTCTCTCCCCGCTCCTGCCCTTGAGTGATGACATTCTGATATTTAGGTGCAGGGTCAGGGCTGCTCCCGGGGAGGGGAAGCTGGGCCAATATCTGCAAGTCCTTGTGCACATAAATAACCGGCCACTTCAATGTCGCCCACGTCTGGCAGCCCAGTCGCAAGCTACCCGGTGGGAGGGGCGTGGCGTCTGCTCACCAGACGTCCTGTCCAGACCTGGAGTCTGGCTGTGGGCTGGGGGAGGAGACAGAAGGCCGGAGAGTCCCCAGGTGGAGAGACAGGACGTGGCCCACGGGACCTGGGGCTGGCGTGCCCTCGGGGGTGGCTCCGCTGTCCTGGCTGGCCACAGGCCCTGGGCGAGGACTGAGGAGGTTTGAGGAAGGGGTTTGACAGCGTGGGCTCCTCCAGCGTTGGGACTGGGTAGGTCACCTGGGCCTCCATTTAAACTACCGCCCTGGGTCCCCAGTGTGAGGAGGCACCTGATCCTGGCCAGTTCCATGTGGCCCCCAGGTGAGCGGCCTCCCCGGGGGACCTCCCTCAGCAGGAGCGGAAATCCCCTTCCTCTCCTTCCCCGGAGCCTCGCTGCTTTCTTATGGCCTTGGGTCAGAAGTGGCCTGTTTCGGGCCTCCTCATGGCCCTCCTCTGTGGCCCTCCTGGGTGGCCCTCCTCGGTGGCCCTCTTCAGTGGTCTCCTCAGTGGCCCTCCTCCATGACTTTCCTCTGTGGCCCTCCTCAGTGGCCTTCTCCCGTGGTCTTCCCCAGTGGCCCTCCTCCGTGGCCCTTCTCCGTGGCCCTTCTCTGTGGCCTTCTTCCGTGCAATTTGCCTGTCAGTTGTGGTTCCCCAATTCCAATCCCATTTACAGTTTAAAACACACAGAGGACTGGTTCCTCACAACTTGGCACTGACCACCCCGAGTGGTGATTTCTGACGCTGGACCTGGCTATTCCTTCGTTATAGTGACTTTCTCCCCCAGTTCCAGTGTCATTTCCTAGAGTTGTTTCCCCTCTGTATTTGCATATCACTTTGTCCCCACTTTTACTGGGACACTAATATCTCAATTCAAATCTACCGTGTATCAGAGCGTGGCCCTCGTGGGTGGGACCTGGCCCGGGGTCAGGCACTTTGGATCCTGGCCTTGGCTAGCGCTTCCCCTCTCCGGCCGCAGCGGCCTCCTCTGTAGGATGGGGGTGACAGCAGCAGGGTCTCCTAGGGCCTGGAGGACCTGTGAGCCAGCGAGGAGCAGGGTCCGTGGAGGCTGTCCCCAAGCACAACGTCAGGCACCAGTCGGTGCTTAGTGACCGTATGGTTGTCACTGTGGCTGTTACTAATTACGTGCCCCCGGGGTCTCCACCCTGCTGTGGGGGCGCAGCAGACCGCTCCCCGAGGAGCTCACATTCGGGTGCAGGAGCCCCACACAAGGTCCCTATGAGACGCCTGTGGGCAGAATCAGGGAGCTCGCGGGTCAGACGCCTGGCTCCCAGGAGAGCCACGTCCAGGCCGCGCTGGCCCCTGTTTTAGTGAGGCCGCCCGCCCGGCTCCTTAACGGTGCCACTTTGGTCTCTGCACATGCTGCCCCCAGCCGCTCGACCTGCAGGGTGCCAGCGAGGAAGTGGGACAAATGGCTGAGAGGGTCCAATGACTGCAGCCCCATGACTCCCTGGGGCCGCTCGCTCCCTGTGGACCACGGCAGCTCACCAGGTGTGACCTGGGGGCTGTGACACACGCCCAGCGTGATGGCCTCCCAGCCTGGCTTGACACTGCCTCACGGAACCTCCTCCAGAGCCTCTGGTCATTGTCACCCCCGTTTTACAGGTGGGGAGGCTGAGGTTTATGGAGGTGCTGTGACGTTCCCGCGGCCACACGGTCAGCATGAACAGGGACCGTGGGGACTCCCCTGTGCTGTCCCCTCTGGGCTGCTGGGAACCCCGGGGCTCCCCGGGCTCAGGAAGGACTGGAGGATCAAGTTCACCTTTAACAGCTCTTTTCTCAGCGCGCAGTGGGGGTCGCCGGGGAGGGGGAGGGGGAGCAGTGCAGAGTGAGAAAGACCCTCTCTCCCCTCACATTCTCCTCTCCCTCCCCCCAGTGATCCGTTCCCAAGTCCCCAACCCCGCGACACCTCCCAGCCTTCACCCCCGGTCTGTTTTCACTCCAAGGGCCTAAGCCAGGCTCCTGTTTGGAACCTGCCGGTGACGGTCCTTCTCAGGGGCCCCAGGTGCATCCCTCACAGGGAGGAGGGAGGACAAGGAGACGCTGCCTCTGCCCACGGAGCTGAATTCTGGTCGATGAACAGGAGGAAAGGAAGGCCCAGGAAGCTTGAGTGTCTGGCTCAAGATCACACCGCAGAGCCGGGCGCGGTGGCGCACACCTGTCAGCCCAGCGGCTCGGGAGGCTGAGGCAGGAGGATCGCGAGGTCAGAGCCAGCCTCGGCCACTTAGTGAGGCCCTAAAGCAACTCAGTGAGACCCCGCCTCTAAATGAAATACAAGATAGGGCTGGGGGTGGCTCAGGGCTGAGTGCCCCTGAGTTCAATCCCTGGTCCCCACCCCCCCCAAAAAAAATAATGACACGGTAGAGAGCCAAGACTCCCACAGTGGCCCCGGCCCTCTCTCCTGGGGTCCCAGGGTGCTCTGCAGAGTGCCAGGCTGAGCTCCAAACAGGGAACTTGACAGCTGAGGACACCTGAGAGAAACATGGGAACAGAAGAGCTCGGGCTCCGCTGTCCCGGGTTCTCGGCGTCTCTGCCTGTCCCTTGCTGTGCAACCTGGGGTCGCTCTCCCCCTCTGGGCCTCATACTTGAACTGTGAAGTGACAGTTGGAATCAATGCTTTCCAGGGCCCAAGGCTGCGAGTCCCCAGGCACATGCCCGTCCTCCACCCTCCACGTCCACCTGCAGCCGATTGTGGCCGCTGTTTTGACTCTTGTCTGACCTACTGTCCCCTCGAATCCACCTCCATCACCCCCAGGCAGAACCTGAGCTCCTTAAGAGGACCCGCGGGGGCCGCTCAGCTCTGCTGACCACAGCGTGGAGCCAAGGGCCAGCTACGAGCGTCGGATTCATCCTGTAGCCAACAGAGAAGCTCCGGAGAGCGGGAGGGCACCCACTGCCCACAAAGTGCTGTCTCGGATGTTTCTAGAAGGACTCCTGTTGCCTGAATTCTAAAGGACGGAAGTTCTGGGCGGGGAAGATCTGGCGGCAAGACCTGATCAAGAGGGAGGAACTCAGGCGGAGCATCACCTCCGCTGCTCCTTCATGGACGTTCCTCCCGCCCCGCGGGCAAGTGGTCGGGTGAGAATCAGAATCCGAGGGTTGGACTGGGGCAGTAAGACCCAGGCCCCTCATTTTGCAGATGAGGAGGTGGTGGTGATTGCTGGGGACGCGCCCTGGGTCATGGAGAGAAGCTGTCAGTTCACGGCCTCCCTGCCCAGTGCGCAGCCTCGGTCCCCGAGTTCCCACCCTGAAACCTTGTCCCCCTGGCAGGAGCAGCCAGGCTGTGAGGGGCTGGATGCCTGTGAAGCTCCCTTTTCTTCTCGGATGACGGGGAGCTCGGGCTTCACCCTGCACCCTTGGCGGACTGCCGAAGGGTCCCTTTTAAAGACACCTGGAGTGAGTCTGGTGAATGGCTTCTGTTCATCCAAGAGCAGAGCCACTTCCCTGGGGTTGGGACTCGGTGACAGAGGACAGTGGATGAAAGGTTCAGGCAGTCCCCAGCGTCACACTGAAGGGAACCCGGGCTGGTGGCAGGCGAGCTCTTCAGGATCTTTAACCACGGGCTGGACTGGGCACTGAGGGTGGGACAGGGGCAGCCTGAGGGTCCCACGGCGGGAAGGTGGGTGGCCCAGGGTCCTGGGGGGGGAGGGAAGGGTGAGCATTTGGCAATCTGTCTGGGCTCAGTGCTGGTGGGGACAGGTGAGCACCCGCCCGCTGGCCGACTTCCCCAGGGTGGACAGGAGCTACCCAGGACCCAGGTGGCTGCGCCCTCCCCCACCCAGGTCACAATTCCAGGGAGACTTTCTCTGGGACAGGGCGGGCCACCCTCCCCTGTTACCTTTTCACCCCGTGCCCCGCGGCTGACCCGGGTTTATGGGGAGGGACCTTATCGCTGGCTGGTGACACGCCCTGCTCCCAGGACAGTGTGGCTCCTAATTGTTTTATGGCCTTTTCACACTTTGCCAGGAGGAGAGAAGGGACCGCCCAGGATCCGGCTCCTAAGGCCTCGGGCCCACAGCAGCCTCCCGGTCAAGCCCTCCTGCTGCCCAGAGGCCCGGCTGGCACTGGCCCGGGGAGGCACGCGGGCTGCCCCGGAGCTGAGTGGCCAGGAGCTGGCCTTTCCGATTGGTGCGAGGAGCAGTTGGCTGCCCCAGGCCCAGGAGAGCCCCCTCCCTCCGGGTCCTCCCAGGTCTGTCAGCTCGGGGCAGGGAGCCCCCCGGCCTGCGAGGCAGAGTGGGAAGAGCCCTGGAATCAGGAGCATCCTGGGTCCTCCCTGCAGCCCAGCTCCGCAGGGGGACATCTGCCATCTCCGGGGAAGGCCCAGTCCGGGAGGGGCGGGGCGGGAAGGGAGAGCTCGGGGAGAAGCTGGGATCCGAAGACAATCTGGCCCTCAGGGTGGACCTCTTCTGAGCTTCCGTCCACGTGGCCCTGCACTGGCACCTGGGCCCCCTTCCTGCCCTGTCTCCCCTTCTCCGTGGTCTTCGTCCCCCTCCCCCCACGCTGGTCTCCCTCCTCTTGGCCCCATTCCCTGGTCCTCTCTCTTCTCCCACCTCGCTCTCCCACATGGCTCTTTCAGTCTCTGGTTGCTTCCTGCGTCCATCCCCCTCTGTCCACCTCTCCTCCATCTCCGTGCCTGTGGGTCGTGCGTCTCCCCTGCCCTCTCTCTGTGTCATCAGAACACTCTCCCCCCTTGCTTGACGCTCTGGGCCCAGAGCCCGGCTTCCCTCTGCTCCGTGCGGACTGCGCCCTCGGGTCTCAGTCTGCCCAGGCTCCGCACGTGGCCTGGCCAGCTCGGGACACACATCCCGTTCCCCGGGGTGGATCAGGACCCAGCCCTTGGCCAGGCCTCCCCTCACAGCCTCAGCTGATTGGTGGATTCCCTGGGCGCCCGTGGCCAGAGCCACAAAAACAGGAAAAGCCCACACTGTATCGTCTCCTCTCTGGAGCTGCTCAGGGAGCCAGGCGGAGCGGGTCTGATGGCTCTCGTACCACAGCAGAGGGGGACAGCCGATATCCAGGACCGACTCTGCCCCAGTCACTGAACCCATGCCACCACCAGTAAGGCTCACACCAGCACCCTGTGGACACATAGGTCACCTTTGTGCAATAGGAAACGGCACCCCTTCCTTGGTACACTTGGGTGCTACCTGCAGGAAATCTATAACAAAAAACACATAAACCCCTGCTGTTGCTGTTGTGAATGGTGCCCTCTAGAATTGTGCAGTGCTCAACCTACACCAATGTACAAGGAGGCTCTACATACAAGCCTGCATAGGAGGGATTATTGCTTGAATTTTGTGCACAAGGACACTAATTCTGCTCCCAGGATTTTAAGTCCTTTCATCTCTCACAAGGCTCTTGGTCCCTCCATCTGGTCTTCCCAGGTCTGGGGTGTCTGCCTGGGTTGGGGCCCATGAACAATCTGTCTTGGTGTGCTCACATTGGCTGGTTCCCTGACACCATACAAAGGGCACCAGGGTGGCTGGGTGTGGAGAGGACTGGCATAAGTCTACCCTGCGGCTTCTCGCTGGGCAGGCCTGCGCAGGCACTCAGCTTCCCTCAGCCTCAGCTCTTCCATCTGTCAAGTGGGACGGTCATCTCTACCTTCCCCACATCTGTGTCTCAAGATGGAGGGAGATGACGCCATTGGACAGCAGCTGGCCTGTGCTTCACGTTTGACGAATTAATGAAGGAAAGTATTCCTTCACAGGAAAGAGTAGATTCAGGAGATCAGATGAGCCCCAGGGTCCCTGGGGGTGTCCCTGGGGGTGTCCCTGGGCCCAGAACCCGGGAGGCAGGAGCTTCAGAGCCAGCAGACGCTCCCGTCACAGCCCCCCACCTCTCAGCACCCCGGTCCGCCGTCCTGAGCTCCCCTTCGGTTCTAGTGGTGGCCTCTGCATTTGTGTCTCACGAGTCCAGAACATTCCAGAAGGCAGGGTTAGAGGGTGCCAGGGGCTCTTTCAACACCCGCAGCTTCCGAGCAGGGAAGTGGGGGTCAGATCCGCTGAGCCGCGTGGACTCTGTGCCGAGGGACGGGAGCCTTTGCAGAGCGACAGAGGGGGTGAAGGTCTGGTCAGTCACTCTAGCTGAGCCGCTCTAAGGCCGGTCTTCTCGGAGGAAGTGTTGTTGCTGAATGGACCCTGGGACCCTCGGGGTCTGGCCCCGTGCACCAGCTGCGTCTTCTGTTGTGATAGGTGGAAAGCTCCGAGTCAGATCTGTGAGCTCTTTGTGGCCAGGGGCGGGGACTTGGGCACACTCTCCCTTCCTCCAGGGCCCCGGGCTGCTTTGGTACCTCCTGTGTGTGTTGCTGGGTCTTTTATCTCGTCGCACACGTGTCTTGGTACATTTCCTCAAATCCTCTGTGGAACAAGGCGTGGCGGAGGTGAGTAAATTTAATTTAAATGTGTCAGGCTAGTGGAAAGCCAAGTCCACCCAGGCCACCGGGGATGACACAGAGGCAAGGGCCTCCCGCGGCCCGGCCGGCCCTGAGCGATGGAGCGAAGTCAGAGTGAAAATGTGCAGATCTCCATCCCGACCGAGCTCCAGAGGGTCCGAGGAGGCCTAGGCTTCTGAGGACCGAGGTGCTACAGGGACAGACAGGACCCTGCTGGCTGCTGGCTGCCACCTGCGCCTCCGCTCTGCTGCTTCACGTGGAGGCTCCCACGGGAGACTGAAGCGAGAGCTGCCGCCCAGGACGCTCTGCAAACCCCAGGATGGGTGGTCTCCAGGGCTCCTCCAGGTGGGCTGAGGGCGACATCCCCCGCTGAGCTTCTCCACGGAAACCCCGTGCCCCGGGCCTGTCACGCTCCTGGGGTCCGACCCAGGAGGCACCTGCGTCAGGGGGAGTGGGCTACTCCTGGGCTGGGACCACTCCTGGGGACTTGGTCTACTTCGTGTCCCTAGGGCAGAATACCACGGTGGGCAGTTGGTAAAGAAAGCAGATCTGGAGGCTGAAGTCCCAGGTCGAGGGGTCCCCCAGGTGACCACATTGGTGACATGGCGGAAGGAAGAGCAGGAGAGGGTGAGGGAGTGAGGGCGTGAACTCGCCCTTCCAAGCAGAGACCAGGGCAGCTGACCCCCTCCTGGCACAGCATGACCCGTCCACCAGGGCAGGGCCAGACCCCGTCACCTCCCAGCACACTGTGGCACGCGGGACACAGTGACCCACAGCACCTGCCCAGGCTCCTCCTTGGTCTCAGCTCAGCGCTGGCTCTAACTTTAGTGTTTTTATCTCCTCTTTTGCATTTTTCTGATTGATCCTCAGTTTCCCTCCACCCATGGCACCTGCCCCTGTCTCCCTCAGGCTGCCACGTGTCCTTCCCACCCCGGGGGGCCACGCTTCTTCAGGGGTGGCCTGTGCTCCCTGTCCCTGTCCCTTCACCCCATGCACTCCCTCCTCAACCTTCAGCAGACAGCTCCCACTGTGGCCAAGGGTCTCCATGTGGCTGAAGCCACGGATGCTGCTTCCAGAACTTTCTTCCAAAAACCACAGTCTCTAGTGGCTCGTTGGATACGACAGAGCCCGGCTCTCGGATGCTGGTGACGATCCCTGTGACAGGTTAAGGCGTCTGCACGGCACCAGTGTCACTGTTCCCTGGGGCTCCCCCTCCCACCTCCCCTCTGGCCACCTGCGCTCTCACCCCCGTCTGCCTGAAGTACCCTCTGTGTCCCCCGCCGGCCGGCACAGTTCACACCCGTAGCCCGACCCCTTCACTGGGCTCCAGGCCAACGCAGGGCGCCCCCGCCCCTTCCCCCCTCCCCTGTGTGTCCCCGCCCCCCGCCCCCCTGCAAAATGCCTGGCCCTGGGACTCTGACCCCGGGGCAGCGGGGGTGGGAGGAACTGGGAAGCCGCGGGACCCCGAGGGACCCAGAGGGACCCCGAGGGACCCCGAGTCCCAAGGAGCAGAGGAAGTTATTTAATTGTCAAAAACAGGACAGGGCTCTCAAAAGCGAATTAAATGAGGGACGTGAGTGGTGACGAGTGGGCACTCTCTTCACTCCACGTCCCTGTACTCACGGCAAACTTTTTGTCAAAAATCACAAGTGTCCTGGTGAGACCTGCTGATGTCCCCTGACGGCATCCAGTGGGGCCACCTCCATCACTGCATCAGGAAACCTCTGTGCCATGCCCCTCCGCCCACAGCCATCATAGATGTCCTCCCCTCCAGGGGAGGCCAGGAGCGAGGCCCGCTGCGCACTGCTGTCCCCCCGCCTGGGGTGTGCCCCCTCCTCCCCCGGCCCTCCCCACTCTCTTCACCTGATCAAATCTCTTCCCTTTTCAAGTTAAATGCCACTTCCTCTGGGGAGTCCTCCTAGAATCCCTTTGTCAGGATGGTTCTGGGTTCAAGTGGACAAATGAGAAGACGTGGCCATGGGAGAGGAAGACAGCTGTCACCGTCCAGAGGCAGTGCAGCCATCAAGAGTGGGGAAGTGGGGCAGAGGCAACTTCCAGGGCCCTTCTTCACAGCCACCTGTATGGGGTTGCAGACAGGTGGCTCATGGGAGCTGCCCAGTGGCTTCTGGGTGAGCGCTTGATAACTAGACCCTTTGGTGCTGCAGCCTTGGCTCATCAAGGGTACTTTTCCTGTCTTTCATAACATCTGCCTTCTGAGCCTTTTGCAAACCTCTGGAGTCCTGTGTCAAATTCCTTCATACCAGGAACACATACAATGGTGTGTTAGTCAGCGTTCCCTTACTATAACAACCACCCGAGATGACCAACTTATAAAGACAAAAGGTTTGCTTTGCATTACAGTTTCAGAGGGTCCAGTCCATGCTCTGTTTGCCCCGGTGCTTTTGGCCTGTGGTGAGGCTGCCCACCTGTGGCAGAACAGAACTGTCCACCTTATGGCCAGGGAGGGAAAGGGAGAAAAAGGAAGGAGCTGGGGTCCCATAATCCTCATTAATGGTGCAGCTGCAATGACTTACAGAGCTCCCTCTAGGCCCCACCTCCTAGAGCTTCCAGCACCTTCCAGCAGCTCCATGTTGGGGCCCAAGCCTTTAACTCATGGCTTTGTGGGGACACTTCGGACCAGAAGTCAATGGAAAGCGGCCTCCTCTCCGCCAACTCCCGGATGAGCAAGTCACGTGTGTGAATAACGCTAACATCTGTCCTCCCCAAACCCTAAGCTCCCAGTGGCCAGGCCACCATCTCTACCACGCAGGGCTGTGTCCCCAGGTCCTAGACAAGACGAAACCGAACCCCGAGAATCCCCCTTAGCAGACTGGAAGCCGGAGTCCCAGGTGGGCCACGGGACAGCGGCAGAGCCACCGTGAACCTGGGTGTGAGCGCGTCTCGTCTTTCCCCAGGAACCCGAGAAGCAAAGGGGGAAATGTCCTCAACCCAGAGGCTTCTAAGGATCCGTTTCCGTGTCCCCCCAGATTGAGATGCTGGTCACACAGGAGCCGAGCCCGGGCCTTCTCACGAGGGCAGCTGAGTTATTCGCCCCCTTCACCCTTGACAACATTATTTCTTATCCATGTGTTTTACAGGCAAAGCGGTAAAAACCGTGGTCAAGGGCTTGATTACAACTGTTAACCACTCAGAGTTATGACGTTTGGTGGGGTGTCGGCCCCCCATGGACCCCCCACAACACGCAGGGACTTCTGATCTATCATCTTTGGGCTTTCCAGTTGCCAGAGCAATAAAATCCACACTCTGGCAGGATGAGCACCATTTCCAACGATGAACGGAATCGTCATTTGTGTTCGTTTGTGGTTTCGAGTCTTAGAATAAAAAAGTAATAAAATACTAAAAAATGTGATCCCACCAACAGCACTGAAAATTCAGCCGCGGAGACGAGTAGAGTAATGGGGTGTGCCCCAGCGGGACGGTGTCACTCCTCTCCTGGCCGCAGGGCCCTTGGCGTCTCCCACTGCGAGGTCCACCTCTGTGAGGGGCGCACTTGGGGCCTTGGAGAAGCCTGGAGGAAGCAGGTCTTGTGCTGGGGTGGAGGGACAGACAAGTGACGTTTCTGGCATTGTAGTTAAGGCTGCAGGCTTTGGAGCCACCAAAATGTGAGTTTGAATCCAGTTTGGGGGGAGGGTGTGGCCCTGGGCAAGCTGCCCAACTGCTCCAAGTTTCTGTTCCCATTTTCTCCAATAAACGGGGAAACCACTCACCCCCCCACCCTCCCACGTTCGGGTGAGGGTTAAAAGTGACGGTCCTGGCAGTGTGCTGGGGACAGTGCAGTGACATGGGGACCCTGTTCCTGGGGGTTGATGCCGTTGGGGTACGTGGCCCTTTCTTCAGGGTTTGCATTTTGATCGAGGGACACTGCACATGGGTGAGGCTTGCTGTGCGGGGTACCCCAGGGGAGCTGCGTAGTCCTGCAGGAGGTGACCCCCAAGCTGGGTCTCCACGTGTTGCTGCCCAGGGAGGAAAGGAGAGGGGGCTTTCCGGATGTGGAGAGAGTCAGGTGCCCAGGGAGGCAGCCGGAGAGCAGGTGTCCAAGGGGGCGACACACCGGGAGCCGTGGGTGCCCCCGTGGGCAGCCCTCCGACTATGATCGGCTCCCCAGACTCCTTTCTTCTCAATGGGTGAAAATCCACGAATAATAACACACAGAGCCCGAGAGCCTGCAGGCGGCCCGGGGAAGAAAGAGAGCATTATCATCTTCACTAATCACACGAATTAAAATCAATTAATTTAAAAACTGGCTTAATGAGATTAGTGCGTCTGTCGTTTAATTATCCATTACCACTAATGACGGTAATGATGGGTTGTGCCCGGATGACAGGTGACAAGCCTGTCAGAGAGGAATGGAATTTGAAATCACAGAGGGTCACCGAGTCCCCTCGGACAGAGGGTCAGAGGACACTGCCCCTCCCCTGGCCTTGCGCGGACGTCCTGTGGTGAGAACGTGGCCAGAGGGCTTGTGGTCATCCTTCGCCAGGTGACATCTCAGAGTTTTGCTGCCTGCACTGTAAGGGGGACTGGACATTCAAGACTGGTGACAGCACCTGTCACTCTGATCAAAAGGACCAAGGCCTTGGCGTTGGCTTCCTCTCCTTCCCACGTTTATCCACCCAACCCACCCTACTCTCCCCTGGGGTCCTGTTCCTTGATGGCTTGTATCTTTAATGTCCCCTGAAAAGGAAGTTCATGTGTTAGGCAATGAGCAATGTCCAGAGGTGACATGATTAGATCAGAGAGCGGTGACCTCATTGGTGGATTAATCCATTTGGTGGATTGATAATTAGAATGGGCTCACGGGGTGGTAACTGTAGGCAGGTGGGGCCTGGCTGCAGGAAGAGATCCCTGGAGTCACGCCCGGGGGATCCTGTCTTACCCGGGCTCCTCTCTCTCTGCCCTCGGCTGCCCAGGCTGCCCACTCTTCACGGCCATGTTCTGCCTCCCGAGGGCCCAGAGCAGCCCAGCGGGTCAACCATGGACTGAACCTCTGGAACCAGGACCCACAATAAACTTTTCCTCCTCTAAGCTGTTCTTGTAGGTATTTTGGTCACAGCAATGAAAAGCTAACACAGTCCTTAGCCCACATCTGGGGAAATTCAGGCTAAGACACCGGATACTGGTCCTGGTCCCAGAAAGCAAGTCTCAGGACTGCAGGGAACCGCTGTCCCACGCCTCTCAACCGTGCAGGCTGCTCTCCTCCTGTCCTGCCCTGTCCTCACTTGCTCCAGTGAAGATGGATTTGCCCATTTCACAGAATCAATCCTTCCTGCCTCCTGAGCCTCCTGGCCCTTCCCCAACCCTATGCCAGGGCAGCTCACCCTCACCTCATCTACAGTGCAACTCCATTGTGTCCGAGCTTCAAGAGGGTGTTAGGATGGCTTCAGTAACTTTGCCAGAGTGTGACAGGTGAGTGTCACCACGTCAATGGACTGGCGTCTTTCCATATTTATATTTCACCGGCACCGTCCTGCAAGAGTCTGCTCTTCAGCCAGTTTTTGCAGCTCCTTCCGCCTGGAGCAGCCAGGACTGGGTGGTGCCTAGACCTGCTGCCGTCTCTGATCCTGAAGGCAACAGGAGGAGCCATAGGGACAGACCTCAGGGAGGACAGACATCGACTGGTGCGGCCCCAGCCTCAGGAGAGGTCTTTAGGCAAGGGGATGCTGCTTTGTGGAAAGAGGAAGCGAGATGTGTTTAGGAGACTCTGGGGTTCAATATTCTCAGACAGGCCACCTCACTGTTCCCATTCTGGGTCTCAGGGTCCTGCTAGTGTCCTCGGAGGTCCCTGATGACCAGAGGAGACTTGTGGCTGTGTAGTTCTGCCACTCTTAACAATGAGACCCCAGGCCTGATTCTCAGCACGTTCTGCAGGTTTTCTGAAATGATTTCTGAACAGATGCAGCCCGCTCTGCCCGGAAGAGGGACTGGCGGATCGGGGCCGGTCATTTGTTGTTTTCAAGGTCATTAAGCAGTTAAGAGAGGCCACAACGTTTATAATCACTACTACCTGAGGGCTTGTCAAATGCCACCGTCACTGTACAACTCAGAATTCCACCGTCCACCGGTGCCGGTTCCTGCCCAGCCTCAGGTGAAGTCCGAGTAACTGTGCTGCTCCTGAGTCCCAGGGTTGTTGGTCATTCTGAAATGTGGCTCCGTGCGGTTGCTGTCTAGAGCCACTTTGGGCACAGAGGCTGACGTGTGGATAGTTCATTTGGGAGCGTGATCCAGGAGGAAGCAGCGTGATCAGGGAGAATAACACAGGAATAAAGGAAGCCGACATGGGACCTCGTATCCCTTTGGGAAGAATTTGACCCACTCTGAGAAGGACTAGCTCTTCAGTCCTGAGGAACCTTCTGGACGTCTTGTGGGTTAGGTGTTGAACCATCTTCTCAGGGAAGGGAGGAAGTGGCCACCCACCCATTCTTGTCCCCCACTGGTTGAGGATTGTCCCGGGGGGGGGGTGCTGGTTGCCCTGAACTTTCAGTTGGCATGATAGTGGGTGCTGAAGGGTCCCCAGCCACCTGGGGACAGGAAGTGAGAAATTCCTAGTGGGGGCCTAGCCAGGGCACCCTCAGGTGGCAGTTTATGAAATCCTCAAAGTCTGCGTAGATCAGCCGTGGCAGCAGTGGCCGGATCAGCTGGGCTCGCGGGATCTGAAACGGCGTCCAGGATACACCCTGCTTTTCAAGTGCCTGGTGCAGAACCGGAGCATGACTTCAGGGCAGTCTCGATTTTGATCTCCAGTTACTTGCACTCAGCAAATAGTGAGCGAGGAGACGTCTTCGTTGCGGGTCTCATGCATATTTCAATGGCTTAACTCACACCCTAACAGGATGTGCCTGTGGCCCTTGGGGGGTCCCTGGCCACACTCTACAGAGACGTCGGTGCTGGGCCAATGGGACTCTAAACTGTCCTTGTTGAGAGGAGATTTTGGTGTATGGCCTCGAGCACTTCACGGTGACAGGGTCATCAAAGTAGGACAGTCCCCAGAGGAGCCACGTGGGTGAACTCTGGTGGCTAGAGGCAGTGTAGCCTACTGGTCATGGCCACAGGCTCTGAGCCCGCGCTGCCCCCGGGGGACCCCAGTTCTGCTCCTTATTAGAATGTATGTGGGGCATCTGCTTTGAGAAGATGGAACAGAAATACCTTTCCTTATTTTTTCTTGCTAAGCACAACAGAAGACCCTGGACACTAAACCTAAAATAAATGTAAGACTCTGACGGGGACAGAGAAGAAGACAGGCTGGCGAGGGACCTCGGGCCCGAGAATGGGAAGGTGGTCTCTTTCCTGGGAAAGACCAATCGGGCCTCCTCCGCCCAGGGCTTCTGGACTGGAGGGGAAAGCGAGGGCACACAGGCGTCCCCTGGGTCACTTCTTACAGCTGCATTTCATTTATCTCAGAATAACAAGCTTAATTAAAAAACGCACGGTCTCAGGTGAGGGGGCTCATTTTCTTCTCAGTCTCTGGCTTCTCCCTGTGAGATGGAGACAAGGCAGGGATCCCCAAATGTAAAATGGGGACACCAGAGGGTCATTGTGAGTAAATGCGAAACAGGACAAGACAGACAGAGTGACAGCGGACGGGTGGCGATTGCGTGGATGTGAGCAGTGACTCCCGTCAACAGTAACGGGACCCCTGCGCACTGGGGGCCGGTGAGGACTCCATGTTTCTTTCTCTCTCTCTCTTTCCTTCCTTCCCTTTTCTCTCTCTTTCCCCCACTTTCCCTCCCTTTCTTCTTTTAATTTTTTTTAGTTGTAGGTGGGCACATTATTTTTATTTTATTTATTTACTTATGGAACCCAGTGCCTCCCGCCTGAGAGACAAGCGCTCGACCTCTGAGCTACAGCCGCAGCCCTCTCTCCTCCTTTTGGGATTGGGCCTAGCTTTACCTTACTATGAGCCGGCTGAGCTCAGTAACCTCCTTATTTAATTTGAACCGCAGGCCTCTGGTTCCCACCGTCATCCCTGCTTACGAACTGAGAAGAGGAGTCAGAGAGGCGAGGTGACGTCCCCGAGGTCCCTAGCTAGCAGGGGAGGAGCCTCATCTCGGTTCTCCCCGGGGTTGTGCAGAGTCATCATGTGACCCTCGCTTTACCCCCAGCCACCAGCCCAGCTCTTTTTCTTTCTTATTTTCAGACAGGGTCTTGCTAAGTTGCTTAGGGCCTTGCGAAGTGGCTGAGGCTACTTTGAACTTGTGATCCTCCTGCCTCAGCCTCCTGAGCCACTGGGATCACAGGTGTGCGCCACTGTGCCGGGCTCCACGTGGACCTTCTTACTCAACCTTTCCACAGCCCTGGACAGGGAGGCCACGGTACCGATGAGAAGACCAGAGCACAGCAAGTCCCTGAGGTCACACGGCGAGTAGGACGCACACACAGGATTCCCGCACTCGGCCACACTGTCTGGGTGTTGGCAGTCCCTTTGTGTTCTCTCCCGCGTGGAGTAATGATTACAAAGGTTTATGAGGCGGCCTTTGCCTTGGACAGGACCAGCCCCCGCCCCGGTCCTCCCCCGCCGCCAGCCAGAGATCCGAGGCCCAGCGTGGGTAGAGGGGAGGGCAGTGTTTAGATCCTGGTGGACAGGCCATGAGCTGGGGGAGGCCCCCAACCTCCGAGCCCAGTGAGATCGCGGGGTCTGTGCTGGCACCTGGGGGCTCTCTGAAGACGAGGTGGGGTCCCACAGGCACAGCAGGCACTGCTCTCCTGGGTCCGCACTGGTGGCTGATTTTGGGGGTCCCAGAGCCTGGGGGCTCCGCTGCTGTGGAAACCAGGGCACAGTTACGGGGCTTATATTTTTAACATTGAAGGAAGCTGCTCTCCTGTGTGGGCAGACGGAGGGGTGGGAGACCAGGGCTGTCCAGAGGGCCCTTCCCTAGGTGTCAGGAAACGAGGCCCAGAGTGAACGTCGTGGTTTTTTTTTGGAATAGCCTGAGTCCCGCGGAGCAGGAAGGAGGATTTCACAACACCAACAACAATGATAAAAATAGCAGCGCGAAGCGGACGCGGGCATCGATAGCAGCTGGTTATCAGGCCAGCAGTGCCCAGGCCTTAACTGATCTCACCTGCGCCAAGGGAGGCAGCTATCGACGGGGAGGGAGGCCTGAGGGAGCGCCACGTGGAGGTGCTGGCCCGGCCTGTGAGCCACGAGTCAGCCTGAGAACCAGGCCCTGGGTCTTGGGGTGGTGGCTGCATCCGGGGGCTGGGGACAGTGACCACAGGTGGTCTGGGCAGCTCCCAGGAAGGCCTTGGATCCTGTGTTCCAGGGAGTGGGGGTAGGGAAAGGGGGGCCTGGGAACAGCCACAGGACGGAAACCCCACCTGCTGCTAGTTGAGCACTTGCTATGTGCCGGCAGAGCCCGGCTAACTTCCTCCTTTAGTCTGAACCACAGGCCTCGTGGGCCCACACCACCGTCTCTGCTTAGGAGTTGAGAAGTGGAGGTCGGAGGTGACTTCCCCAAGGCCCCTTAGCGAGCAGGGGAGGAGCCTCATCTCAGTCCCCCCCACCCCCGTTGTGCAGACATCATCATTTGATCCTTAAAATGAACCTCTGGCACAAAGGTCTTATTCCCCTTTAACAGATGGGGAAACCGAGGCCCGCGAGAAGGGCGCCGCTTAGACAGGCTGGGACAGGAACACACGCCTGGGTCTCTCTGACCCCAAGCTCCTCCTCTTTCTCCTGGATTTTGAGACCAACAGGGAGAAGAGGTTGATTTCAAGGAGGAAGCTTTTCGGGGACCAAGCCGGAGTCCCTTCTCTGGCCATGTCTGTGCCCCGTGAAGTAACCCCAAGCCCACGAGCGCCTTCCGGCTGCGCAGCGGTCAGGGCAGGGGGGAAGTCGCCAGCCCCTAGCAGGTTCCCCCTGAGCCTGGGCCACGTGACACCCAGCCACAGCCAGTGCTGGGGGGCCCCGATGCCTCCTGGACCCCAGGGTCCTGTACCACGTCTGGAGGAGGAGACAGAAAACAGACAGGTGCGGAGGCCTAGTGGGGCCTGGACTGTGCTGGGCATTTTTAGGTAGTGACTAATTTAACTGCCACCAAGGGAGAGGGTCCCCAGCTTTGCTACAGTGCAGAGGGGACCGTGACCACCTGAGGCCACGCAGCCTGCAGGAGAGTGGGGCAGGCTCTGACCGGGTGTACTGCGGCCCTCGTCTTCGGCCCCCCATCCTCGGGGCAGGTGCTGTTTATCACCGATACCAACCGCTGACATCTGTGCGGGGGACTGCCCGCGGCAGGGCCTGTGACGCAGTCCCGGGGGGTGTCCCGGTGCCGCTCCGCAGAGGAAGCGCCCAGGACCCGGGGGCCTTGATTCCCGGAGAGCTGTCTCGGGGAGAGGAGAGCAGGATTAGGACTCGGTCCTGTCTGACACCAGAGCCACTGTCACCTCTGGGCTCCTGGCCTCCCCTGTCCACAGCCCTCGGGGCTCCTGCTCTGTGGTTCTTGGCCAGAAAGTCAGGGGGGTCCCAGGTTGAGTTGGGTGTCGGGGGCACAGCCCTCAGAACCTGGGGAAGTGAGGTTTGCTGAGCTCCCGGTCGGGGGTCTGTCTGGAGGCTTGAGGGAGAACGGCTGGAGGGACGGGGTGGAAGCCAGGTCTCAGCCACAGAGCTGTCCCCGGGCCCCTGGCTCAGTGCCCTCTGGACCCCTTTCACAGATGCACCAGAAGCTGAGGCCGGGAGAGGGAGGGGGAGGGGGAGGGGGAGAGGGAGGGGGAAGGGGAGGGGGCTAGAACCCCACGTGGTGTCCGGAGCTCTTTCCTGCAGCCGCGGCCCCTGGGCCCTCTCTGGGCTGTCCCCACTGCTCTCTGGTCCCCTCCTATGCCCCTGTTCCCCCAGGGCCACTTTCTCCCCGTCAGGCTGGACTACATCCAGGGCCTCCAGAGTCTCCAGGGAATTGCGGAGATGACGCTGAAGGAGGCCGGGCAAGGGACGGAAGGTCATGGAGGTGAAGGAGGGGACTGACAGTCCCCCAAGCACACCGCGTTTGCCACCTCCCGGCCTGAGCCTCACAGGAGAGGTGGCCAGATAGTGCTGATGCCTAAGTACTGCGGAGGCATTGGGCACGGAGGCCGGGGCTTGATTCTGGAGGCTGGAGTCTGTGCTCCTGGGCTGCCGGCCTGGGTGGTCTCAGGACTCTGTCCTTCCCTGCAGGGTGACCCTGGGGCGTGAGGGCTGGGAGACAGGAGGGTGCTGCAGCCCATGTCCCCACCCCATCCCAAGGGTCCAGGACCCTGGGTGGGGCTGGTGCTGAGACCTGCTGTCCCGCAGGCGGGTGGGAGCGGGTCACCAGTGTGCGGCCTGGACAGCGCCCCTCGGGGTCTCAGCCCTCCCGTCTGTCCCCCGGACCTGGCTGCTTCCGCAGTAGGCGGAGGCTGTGGGGAGCGTGCACAGGACATGGGGTGGGTGCCGCAGGCCTGTGGGGGTCCTGGGGGTCCTGGGGGCCGCTCTGCTCAGCCCAGGACCTGCTGCCAGCCCCGCGACGGCCCAGGCTGACAGCGTCCTCAGCGCTGTGACAGCACCACGGGGAGCAGGCGCTCTGCCCGGCCACGCCCATGTGCTGGCCATAAAGTGGGGACAGGCAGGAATTTACGGCGGGCTGTAAAGTAATCAGAGGCGGTTTCCTGGGGTTCAGGCGGAGGGCAGAAGTTCACGACCTCCAGGCGTTTCCGGGGTGCTAATAACCCTCCGGGGCTGAGACCGCTGGTGCCCCAGGCCAGGAGCCCCTCCCAGCTGAGGGGGCCTGGTCCTCAGCGCTCCTCAGCCTGGATGGATGAACAGCGCGGGCAGGGCACTGGGGCTGGGGGCACCGTTTCAGGCTCTCCTCTCTCTGCCACCTGGGGAGGAGGGCTTCCTGGCATGGGAAAGGAGGGACAGGACATGTCTAAGAAGTCCCTTGAGTCCTACCAGGGGGTCCCACAGGCCTGTGGTCACCTCCTGACCTCTCACTTGCTGGCTGTGTGACCTTGGGCAAGGGTCTCCCCCTCTCTGGTCCTGTCCTTAGTCTTCATGGGGAGGATACCACTTGCTGTCACTGAGCTCACTGCTGGGAACACGGTGGTTGAGTAAGGAGGGCACTTCCTGGTCTCTGCCACCCTGGTTCTTGCCATCTCAGGCCTTCCATCCTCCCAGCCCTCAGAAATGTGGGCGAAGGGGCCTTGGAATCGTCCAGCCGCCAAGGGCGTTGGGCTCTGGAGCTCGGGGAACTGGGTTCTAGTTCCCGGTGGACACTTTCCCTCTGTGAGCGGGCGAGTTGCCTAACCTCGCTGAGTCCCAGGGACCCCAGAGAAGGGAGATTTTGGCACCTGTGCCCTGCCCGGGGCGTTCGTCTGTCCACCTACAGGCTGCTGGGCCTGTCCTCCAGATGGGAAGAACGAGGCTCAGAGCGCTAGGGTGACGTCCCCCATGTCACCCAGCGGGAGCCGGTTTGAAGAAGGCAGGTGCCCGTCATGTCTCCTCGTGGGCTATTCAAGGTTCAAGGACAGAATGGAGGGACAGTGGCAATGCCAGCTTGGAGGGGTGATGACGAGAAGTGGCCCGTCAGACCTCGGGGTCACAGATCAGACTGCCCATCCCCTGGGAAGTGCCCACGGACGTGGGTGTCGTTCTCGCGGCTCCAGCTGGTGCCGCCAGGGAGGTGGGGCGGAAAGGGAGGCGGCTGGCACGTCAAGTCCTTGGCCTCTGGGTTGGACGCTCGGGGCGGAGTCCCTGCTCTGCTCCTTGCTCAGGAAGAGGTTCCCCAAAGCTCGGCTTTTCTAAGCTGCCATGGCCCAGCCGACCTCGAGGAGCACCTGAGTGGTTTTGTGGCATCACACGGATCACAGCCTGGCACCTAGCAGGTGCTCAATAAACGGCAGCCATTATAGCCATTGTTCTTACTCATATCACTAGATGAATAGGCCAGGGAGGTGACCTTCAGCTGTCTATGGGAATCCTGTGGGTGGGTCAGGGCTCAGCTTATCCAGCCAGAAGGGTTCACCCTAAGGCGGGGTCCATCACACTGGGGAAAATATGGATGTGAGCCCCTGGGTAGCGTAGAAAGTCACAGTGCACATCACCGAATCCAAGGCTCTGAGAAGTCCCGCAAAGAGCCGCGAACTGAAGACATTGGTTTGTTTTAAAATGGAGCCTCTATCAGATGGGTCAGGGCAGGTCTGTGTTTGACAGAAACTTCTAGAAGCGTCTGTCTGGGGGAGCTTCACCTCGTGGCACTTGCTCACGCTGGACACCCATCCTGAGATGGAGGCCGTCTCAGGGGTTCCAGGAGCAGTGAGCGCCCATCTTGGCCACTCTGCAGGAGGACACGACATTCCCAGTGTGGAGCCACCCCGTCCTGGCCTTCTGCTACTGGTGTCCACGCAGAGGGTGGCCCCTGGGGGTGTGAGGTGCGCTGGATGGGGTGGGCAGGGTGGGCAGGTGGCTCCAGGCTGTGACTTCTGACCCGGTTTTGCCAGAGGCTTCTCACCTTTCGTCCTGGGTCCCCAGGTCGTATGGGCTTCCCCGTGGAGCAGAAAGCATAGCGCCAGTCAAGGAGTGGATAGGACCGCGTAGAAAACCGCTTCCCCCCCACCCCCACCCCAGGAAGCAACCTTGCAGGGCACGGCCGTCTGTCCTGTTCGTTGCTGGATCTCCAGCACCAGGACTGTGCCGCCCGGCACATAGTAGGTGCTCAGCGAGAGCGGCTGGATGAATGGACATCTTTCCTGAGGGTCATCTGACGGGCAAAAGTGGACTTTGCTCTTGGACTGTACATGCAGTTTCAGAGATTGCGCTCGGGACAGAGACAGCTTTGTCCTGGGCTCGATTGCATCATTACGAGTGAGTAAGGACCCGGGTCGGAGGGTCAGCGTCCCCAGCACGTCCTGGCCCCTGGGGGCTGCCCTGCCCCCACCCGGGCCTTCTCTCCCTGGCTCAGGGCTGGCCCCCGCCCACCCTCTTCTGGAGAGCCAGCTCGGGTCCTGTCTGCCTTGTGGCTCTCTGTGGCTGGGACACGGCCCCAGGCTCTTGCTCCCTCCCCCTCTGGCTGAGTGTCTTCTCAGGTCCAGCGAGCCCCCTCCAGGCCTTCCCGGGTCTCCCTGTCTCGTGGCCTGTGACTCTGGCTGTGATGGCAGCACATGTCTTTCCAGAATGTTCCACCCAAGACAGCTGGGAGACGGGCACCCGGGACTCTGTTATGTCTGTGACCCCCTAAACATGCAGTCATCTCAGAGTGAAATTCACAGTTAACGGGAAGCATCGTCTATTCCAGGAACTGGGACTTCAAGTGGCTGCCACGAGACTGAGTACCTAGGAGGCTTCCAGGGGGCGGGGGTGGCCGTGTGTCTTGGGACACATCGTGGGAGGGGACCCCTTTCCTGGGTGCTCTGGCAGCTGTGGGGTCGGGGGCACAGGGAGGCCTCTGGCCGTGTGTTTTGGAGGCTGGCTCAGTGGTGCTGTGCAGAGGGGTCAGATGCTTCTGGAAGGGGGGACACTAGCCACTAGGCTGGAGGTGATGGGACTTGGAGCCGAGTGGGGACAAATGGTCAGGAAGATGCAGGGCAGACACTGCCTTGATTTGAAGACCCCTTTGCCCAAGTCCCTGCTGTCCCGCCTCAGAGGACAGAGGACTGAGAGCGCTTTTCTGCTCCAGGGCAGCGGGCTGAGCGGGGGACAGCCAGACGGAGGTGGGACGCCACCTGGCCTGGGTGGGCAGGCTCCTGTGTGCTCCTCAGAGACCAGCTGCAGAGACGGGGGCTCTGCCCTCCCCTGGGGTCCAGGTGAGGAGAGGAAGGTGACTCTGCCTTTGTCACTGTGCCTAGGGACCGTCACCGCAGTAACCTGTGGCCCTTAAAAAATTCAGTGAGATAAGTGAACGGAGCTGGGGACTAGACTCTGGTCCCTGTGACCCTGAGCAGGGCTCTGTCACCTCCCGCTGCAGCCGGGAGTTGGCCTGAGTGAGCTGAAGCGCAGCTGCTTCGCTGGGGACTCTTCCTGCAGGGGGTCTCTGGAGCCTGCTCAGCCCCAGGAGCCCGTGGGGACGCAGGGCCAGCAGGTCCCTGTCCCTTGGTGCTCTTCCTGGTGGCACCCCACCTGGCTGCCGGCCTTGAGCCAGAGAACCAGCAGGAGGGCGTCTGAGCGGGAGGCTCCCGAGGGGTCAGGCCCATGGGGGACACAGCGCCCCGGGCCTGAGTCCCTGGGTGGCCTGCCCTTTGCCAAGGGGCTGGGTGCGGTGGCAGAGGCCGCAGGCACCGGGGCCTCAGCGCGGCGTCTCCTAGGAGGCTGGGGCCGGCCCCGCGGCGCTTGGCAGCAGGCTCTTCCCAGGGATCAGGGAAGGTTTTGCCAAGGGACCCACGGCCTCCGAGAGGGGTGTCCAAACCTCCCTGCCCTCCTCCAAACTGGACACGGAGAGCCTGGGGCGTGGGGACCGCTGTCCAGACCGCACCCGGCAGGGGACGCAAGCGGGACCCGAGTCCTGTCTTTCCAGCGCTCGCCCGGGTCCCCTTTCCTGTACCCCAGGACACGCCTTCTCAGAGGCTTCAAAACGCACTGGAGAAGAGGGACGGGGACGCAGATGGAGCTACTGCCAAGTGGCTCTCCACACGGGACCCCAAACATGAGCCCTGGTGTGCCCCGGAGTGGAGAGGGTGGCCGGCCACCCAGGCAGGACGGGCCCAGGGCGCAGCGGGGCCACCTCTGGCTCCAGCCTCGAGCTCATGGGTGGGTCTGGGTGGCATTTTCTGCCGCGGTGGGAGGAGACGCGCACTGCCACAGACAGCAGCTGCACGGGGAGCGGGGGCGGGGGTCACCTGGGCTCCTCGCTGCCCAGGGTCCCTGCGGGTGCAGGTCAGCCCGCGTCTTGGCTGGGCATTGCCAGGCCACCAGCCCCGGCCAGCGAGGCTTTCCCCAGTGGCTGTGGAGAGGGTGTGGGGCTGGGTGCTGGAAAGGCCAGTGGGCAGAGCAGGCCCCAGTGGGGCGCTGGCTCCAGGGGCCCTGGAAGAGGGTACCAGGCGGGCAGTGGACTGTCCTTCTGTACCTTCTTCCTGCGTGGAGGACCCGGGTGGCCAGGCGGGCAGTGGACTGTCCTTCTGTACCTTCTTCCTGCGTGGAGGACCCGGGTGGCCAGGCGGGCAGTGGACTGTCCTTCTGTACCTTCTTCCTGCGTGGAGGACCCGGGTGGCCAGGCGGGCAGTGGACTGTCCTTCTGTACCTTCTTCCTGCGTGGAGGACCCGGGTGGCCAGGCGGGCAGTGGACTGTCCTTCTGTACCTTCTTCCTGCGTGGAGGACCCGAGCGGCCAGGAGGGCCATCCGAGAGCTGGGGTGCGGGGCCTGCAGTGGCCTGGAGAGGTGCCCGGCCACCCAAGGCCTCCAGGGGACGGAGCCCGGGTGAGGAGGAGCAGGCCTGTGGGGGGGGCGCCCGCGGTTTTGAACCTTGGAACCGTTTGACAGTTTGGCGAAACCACGGGCCTCTCTCTGAAGAAGGTGCTTTAAATGCAGGATTTCAGGGGATTTCAGAGGAAACGGGTGGCACTGAGACCCCGCTGTCCACATCGCCCAACGCGTGTACCCCGGGGCTCCGCGCCCCGCTGTCAAGAGGGGGCGTATCCGTGGCGACAGACCCACAGGCGCTCTTAGGGCAGCTGGGTGACTTGCCGTCATAACACAGCAAACGCCGGGCTGCCGGGGACGGGTGGGTGCAGACTGTCACAGGGGCCCGAGGGGTGGGTGGGACGTGGGGGTCCTCGACCCAAGGGCTCAGAAATGTTGCTACCTGAAGTCAACTGATGGCGGTCGATGGAAATGCTCAGAACGATGCCCTTGTTGGCTTGTGAGGTTCCCCCGAACCCCTTTCACACCCCTTCATGTGGTGAAATGTGGGGGGGGTACGCTCGTTTCTCCCCTGTTGGCCAGGGAGGGGTGAGTACGCCGGCTGGTTCTCGAGGCCAGGCCAAGGTGGGGGGGGCCTGGGGATTGCAGCCCGCCCAAGGAACGCCCTGTGACGTCTTGAGGGTCCTCAGGGAGGGACTCAGGTGTAGGGTCAGGAACGGCATTCGGAGTCACGTGGACTTTTCCTTGCCTCATTTTTTACCATCAATAGCCTGAGGATGGACATCCACACTCTACAGTGATGTGACGGGGATGGGACAGTCAGGACCCAGACAAGCGCTTGTGGCCTTGAGGTTCTGTATGTTGTGCACAACCTGTGTAACTGTACGCAGCACCCAAGTGCGGGTACCCTTCTCCTCTGACAGTGAGGCTCTTGATGGCTCCTGCCCTCAGCCCCCTGTGGTAGCCTAGACCTTCCCTCCTGAGAATCGACAAGGTCATGTGCAGGCTCCAACCTGGGAGTTCTGGGGTGCGGGAGGGAGGAAGCAGATTATAGGGGATGTTTTACTTATGTCTCTAGAACTTGTCCCTCTACGCACAATAGCTGGGATGTACCCGTCTAGTGTGTGTTAGGAGTGCCTGGCGACCTTGTCCCTCAGTTTCCCATCAATACCAGACGGAAGAGTCTGAGCTCAGACTCTTGACGACATGGCTTGTCAGGGGAACAGCACGCCGTGGCCTCACCCAGCTCAGTCAGGGGAGCTGCTCTTTGGACAACAAATGGCCATTTTTGGAACATGCCCAAACAGCTACAGCCTCAGGGCCTTTGCACTTGTTGGCCTGACGCCTGGAGTGCTGTAGGCTCTCCTCAGGCCGGCTGCCACCTGTCACCAGGGCTCAGGGTCTTGACCGCACGGAGACTTGGCCTGTCCCCTGACTCCATCAGACCCTCCCCCAGGGGTTGCTGGCCACTTCCAGTCTCGCAGTTCCGTGACAGGGTTGCTCTTCTTTTTGTTTATTTGGCTCCTAGTCTTTCTCCTCCCCCTCAGAACATAAGCTCCAAGGGAGCGGGGAGCGTCTCCGACTTCTGCCCCTGTTCCTCTGCCTTCAGTCAGTGCTTTGAGCAGTGGATCCTGGACCCTCACTAGTGGGCTGACCTCTGCTCTCCGTGGGCTCCTCGGCTTCCGGTTCTAGCCTGCCCCTGCGGTACCTGCAAAGTCTCTTCCTGTCACCTTTGAAGGGAGCACGGTGTCTTCCTCCCTTGGTGACCCTGTTGGGCTCTTTTGTCCCTTTCTTTCTGCCTTGCCAGGTCCTCTCAGGTAAGTTGGTCAGCTCCCGTGACTTCCTGAGCTACCCCCAGGCTGTGCTCTGTTCAGGACGGTCCCTGCCCGGCCAGGGACACGTGCCGCAGGGTGGGAACTGCGCAGCCCTGCTGTAGCCCGCGGTGGGGGCCGTGGGCCACGCGGGCCAGGCCTGCCAAGCTCTGCCGTGCTGCCCGGATTCCCGGGGGTGGGGGGAGGCCCAGTGTCAAAGTCCGAGATGCCCTGGTCCGTCCTGGAGACCTGCCCGAGCCGGACGTGAGCCGGCTCTCCAGGAGGAAGAAGCCTGCGGACCTCCCAGGGTCTCACCGGGCAGAGTTTTTATCAAATGCCAGTGACATTGCACAGGCCCCTCGTTGTCCCCCGGGGTCCCCTGCTGTGTCCTGTGGTTGTGGGGAGGGATCCATCCCTGTTCCGGGGCCTGGCTCCTCTGGTGGAAAGCCGCTTTCCCACGCGGCCTTGTCCCTTGTCCTGCCGTGTACTCCCCACCCCCAGCCGGGTCCCCTGTTTATGGCTCCCTTCAAATAGCATCGCGGGATTCTTGGGGCGATAAGCACCTCTGTGTGGGTGTTTGGGAGCCGTAAATGACTTGGATCAGTCGGGATTCTAATTACCCAGGAATGGCTTTATGGCCTCCTGGCGATAGAGGGCTGCAACCTCCTCCCCCAGCTCAGGTCCCACCCCCAGGGTCACTCAGCGGTCAGGGCCCTGGCAGCTGCGGGAGGTGAGAGGCCTTCAACTCCAGAGTGTCTGGGAGCAGCTTGGCTCTGTCCACAGCCTGTGGGCCCTGCCACTCTGCCCGAGCCCCATGCTTACTTGCGAGGACTCCCCATGGGGGCCCGGAGCCCACTCGGTGTGTTTGTCCCACCTGGACAGAAACTGACGGGTGGGGGCACCGGGGGAGAGGCAGAAGGTCACTAGTCATGGTGCAGGGACACTCGGTCATCTAATGTTTATTGAGCACAGGCTGCTGGATAGGAGAGCTGACCTGTGAGTGGTGGGAAGCCGCGAGTCCACACCTGTGGACCCCACCATACCCACGGATGTTCTATCTTATAAGTTAATTACATAACCTGTCCCATGACTGCCACCGTCCCCCCCGCTCCTCCACCCCCTTCCTCTGCCCCTCACCTCCTTCCCATTTTTGTGGTTCTCCCCCCTCCTGCCTTCTCCTCTTATTCTGCTCTAGTTTCTGCTCCTGAAAGAAAACATTCGACCCTTGGTTTTCTGAGTCTGGCTCAGTGTGATCTCCTCTAGGTCCGCCACTCACCAGCAAAGGCCACAATGTCACTCTTCTTTGTGGCTGGGCGGAACTCCGCTGTGCATATAGCCCGTGTTTCCTTTATTCATCTGTGGACGGGGACCTGGGTGGGTCACCGCGTGGCTGCCATGATGGTACTGCTGTGACCCCGGGTGTGCCTCTGTGGCTCGGGGTTGCTGACTCTAGTTCTTGGGGATAAATACTCAGCCGCTGGATGGATTTACTCCAAGAGGCTCAGCCAGTCTCCTGCTAGCGATTCTGGCTTGGGTGTCCACCTAGCCTCGGTGGACATTGTCATGCCCAGTATTTACCAACAGGGGTGCCTTGTTGAAGGAGGGGAGGCTCTCTAAGAACCGTGTCCTGGGGCTTTGTCGTGCCAGATCAGGGGGCACCGCCACAGAGAGGCTACGTGGCACGAGGGCCATCACTGTCAGTGTCACGTGGCCCACGTGGCCCACCACTGGCCAAAACATCGTTACGCCCTGCGTGCCTGTGCGTGTGCATTTAATATTTTTGAGTCAACAGCTTTTGCTGATTAACCAGGACCAAGCGGTGAGCCTGGGTACCACGGCGGGTGTCTCACGGATCTTCTGTCGTCCCCGGGAAGGAGCAGCCCCAGCCAGGGCCAGAGTGAAATCCCATGTAAGGGCTTCAGGCGAAGGAGGTGAACTGACCACTTCACCCCAGCCTGTCTTTCATTGTACAGAAGGGGAAGTGACGTGACGGAGGAAAACACACGCACAGTGAAAACAACACGATTCTCTTCTAAGTGACTTAAGCGGATCCTTTTTTTTTTGAATTGCAGACTGTTTTCACATCAGCTTGACTTCTGCTCTTGATGCTCAGAAAGAGTGCAGCTTTTGAATCAGAAAGACTCTTAAGTGAGGAGGTGAGCACTCCAGGGAAGGGAGACGGGTAGGTGCCAACACGGGGAGAGGAAAGTCTGCCGTTTGGGTACGTTCCCCACCGTCCAACACACGCTGTCACACCGTTCAGAGTAAAATATCCACAGAAGACAACCTTCTTGAGGAAGATTCAGACTAGAACTTGGAGGGACATCAACACACTTACTAGGCCAACAATGTCGTGATTTATGGTCATTCAGACATTCAGTGATGCATGTCCTCTTGTAAATAGGACCACGGGGCCAAAGAGTTGCACTAGCTCATGGACAGTCGGTGCCAGCTTGCCTTCTGAGAAGACTCACTCCACTCCCCAGGTCCAAGGCCGCCTGTCTCACCAAACCTCGCCGATGGATTTGCCAATCTGAAAGGTCTACAGATGTATTTGTTACGACTTGATTGACATAGTGAGTTGTGGTTGAGGTTGAGAATATTTCCCATGTTGGGTGTCCATTTGTACCTGTGTCCTGTGAGTCTCTTACTATATTTCTAAATGTTTTGCAGATAGGGACTTTTTACCTGGAGTTCTAGGGGAATTTGAAAAACAACAAATAATTATGTCTTACATCCACAAAGTGTTTTTTGTTTGTTTTTTGATACTGGGGATTGGACACTGGTGGGTTCTACCACTGAGCTACATACAGCCTCATCTGTTTTTTTTTGTTTGTTTTTTTTTTGGAGAAGGGGCCTCACTTAGTTGCTGAGGCTGGCCTTGACCTTGCCATCCTCCTGCTTCAGCCTCCCGAGTCACTGGGTTTACAGGTGTGTTTCACAGCACCCAGCTCCATCAATTGCTTTACAGGTAAGAAAACCTTTGCAGAGTCTCTCTACTTATCCCTATTTAATGGGCGGGAGAGTCAGATCCAGAGGTGAAAGTAACTCTGTGAGGGGAAAACTGCAGAAGATGTTGAAAGGGGCACATAAAAATGACTGCGGTTCCGTCGGCCACGGCCAGGACGTCTGCCTCTTTTGCTGTCTTTGAGCTATTTTTCAACTCAAGTTGTTGAAAACTGATAGAATGCAAACGAGTCACGTCCAGTGGAGATGACATCGGTCACTTCCCGTGGCAGGTGACTCCTTTTGTCCGTATTTGCTGTCCCCTCTGGGATCTTGATGGTCCCTGGCGTATCTGCCCTTGGAACTTCTTTCTTTTTAATATTTATTTTTTAGTTGTCGTGGGACCCCATCTATTTATTTATTTTTATGTGGTGCTGATGTGTGAGTTGAGCAATATGTTGACACTGGTCCGTGTTGTGCTTTTCTTAGCCCACCTCCTGCTGCCCCAGCAGAACATCCTAATGGGGTGATCTGTAAGGAAAAGAGATGTCGTGGCCCTGATTCTTGAGGCTGGGGATCCAAGTGCAGGGCTGGCATCTGGAGGGACCTTCTGTGTCATGGTGACAGGACCAAGGAGAAGACACCGAGAGACAGAGGAGGGGGCTGGGCTCGTCCTTCTGGAAGGAACCCCCTCCCAGAGTGACGCAGGATTCCATCAGGAGCGCAGACCTTACAGGTCCCACCTCTTGGTGGCATTACGATGGCAATGATGTTTCTAACCCTCACATTCTGGGGGCATATTGATCCATGGTAATATTTATGAGAATTCACCTTTTAAAGAAGTCGTCCTTGAACTTCTCTGAGTCTCCAGACCTCAGGGCTAGACTAGGAACCCAGGGGAAGGTGACTCGGGTGCCTGTCGGGCTCCTTGGGTGATTCATTTTAAGCCTGAGCGCTCTTCACAAAGAGAATGAAAGCAACGGGCCTTTCCCTGGGAAAAATGAACTCACCACTTTGCACACCGCCTGGCGAGTCCCCGGCTTCTCTGGAACTAGACGGCGAGCTCCTGGGATGGAGCCTGGGGTCAGAGTGGCTGCTCACCGGTAGGAAGAGGCTGGGGCTGCCGGAGGGGACGACTGTCTTCTTAACAGGTGCCGGGCGCTTGCCACGCGCTAAACAGATGAACTCAATTGTCACAGTAATCCTAAGAGGCAAGAAACTCTACCCAGGGGACTGGTGCACAGAGGGGGCATGTCACTTGCCCAAGGTCACACAGCTGGCAGCAGTGGCCGGGTTCTCCTTGGTCCCACAGACAGGAGGGAAGGGGAGTGAAGCCCTTAGGGAGGAAGGAACAGCAGGGAAGCTGCGATGTCTGGTTACCTGACCCCCTTAGGGTTGGGCGAACCCTGTTTCCAGAGGAGGCTGGGAGAGGAGAAGGTCTGTGACAGGGAGAGAGGATGACAGACGTCTGGGGACCCACAGTCTCCTCCACCATCTTCCTCAGGAGAGACCAGAGGGAGGCCCAGAGCGAGCAGGACCAGATGTCTGGCCCGGGGAGACCCTGCAGGACGTGGGGGTCCTGCTGAAAGCTGAACCTCCGAGGGATCCGTGACTAGAAGCTGCAGGAATAAACGTCCTGATACAACTGGGAAAGCGGGTCCCCGGCAGCCACACGATCGGGCTCCCTTTTGGCACATGGGTGTCTGAGGCCCGGGGTGGGCGCTGCCAACCTGTTCCCCGCTGCCCACTTTTGTGGGTGACCTGGCCCTTCCCCCGTCTGGCCCCGGCCTTCTGACTCAGCCAGGGTTGCTGGACAGCAGGCGCCCAGGCTCTGAGGACGGGGCACTTTCCCGTTGACCAGGCACAGTCGCACCCCGTGAGCCGCAGTCCTGTCCCGTCCTGTGCCTGAAATTGGGGCTGGCACAGTGACCACCTTACAGATGAGGAAACCGCGGCCCAGGGGGACGGCACCCGAGTCTACAGAGAACCAGGGGGTGCGGGGCTCAGCCGGGGCAGGGCTCAGGGCCTGGGGAGGGGTCCTGGGACTTATTTTGTCTTTTTACACAGAAGCCAGTCCTGACTGTCCAGCTCAGGGGAGCAGGCCCGGTCCTCGCTGCCAGGACAGGCCTCCAGGCCACGGGGGGACAGAGGGAAGCTCAGTGGGATTCTCATCCAGGGCGGGAGCCAAGGCAGCCGCCTTCCCTGTGGAGGGTGGGGACAAGGACCTCCCTCCACCTGGGCTCGGCCTCTGCCCTCTGCTATGCAGGCTGGCCTCCTCTTGGAGCCTCCGAGTGACTCTGGGCCGGTGGGAGTTTCTGTGTCCATCTACCGACGGCCAACAGGAGGCCCAGGCAGGGCTGTGCTGAGCCCCGGGGACTCCCTCCATGGGGACAGAGGTGGATGACATCTCAGACTCTCCAGGACACAGCGGGTGGTCTGCCCTGGGCCCCGGGCCCCTGGAGCTTACTGTCTCACCCCCCATTCACACCAGTCAGGCCGACCGCCCTTCCCAAACCTGTAGAATAACCCACGACACCAAATTCTGTATTAAATTAGAAAAAAGTTCTATTTCTGTCCCTCTCTGGAGTGTCCACATCAAGGCCGTCACGAAGGAGCTAGGCACGTGTCCACTTCCCTCGCAGGGGAAGGTCGGCACCAGCCTTCCACCCACCGGGGCACAGCCCCTGTCGTTCATCTCGGCGTCCAGTTCCGCGTTCGCGGTGCCCAGGAGGTGCCCAACAGACGCGGGTTGAATGAGTGCAGGAGGAATGACTCTTCGGCGGCCTCCTCCCTGCCGCGGTGCTCACTGTGGCTCGCCTCATCAAAGGAAGGGGGAGAAGTGTGTCCAGAAATCATCTTGTCCAAGTGCTTTCTGTTACAGATGAGGTCCAGAGAGGGCAAGTGACCTTCTGGAGGTGGCACAGCAAGTTCCAGGAAGCTCAGGAGCCAGAGGACCCCCTACACCTTCCCGTTCAGCTTGTTTTCTGCACCAGGGGAGCAACTCGGGCTGGAGAGACGAGCACGGTCCTCCGCTGTCCACCCTGCTGCGGAGGCCGTGCCCCCTTCCAATGGCAGGTCAGGACAGCCTGAACAGGTGATCTTCCCAGAGACCCAGGGCACCCTCTGCCACCCGCTGTCACCCGAGAGAGAGGGTTTCTGGTTCCTAGGTGGAAGTGGCACAGATGCCGCTCCAGCTGGGGTGCGGAGGTGGAAGGAGGCAGAGGGTGGGGACGCAGGTCTGCTGGAGCAGAGGGCCCGGGAAGGGCGGCATCTCCCACGGGTGCTGCGGGAGGAGGGCCATGTGGGCAGGGACCCAGGCAGAGGGCAGCTGGCGTTGAGCAGGTGGGTAGCAGCCTGTGGGGGGAGCCAGCCTGGGCAGAGCAGAGGGTGTCAGCGCGGAGCCCTGTGAGAGGAGAGGTCGGGCACAGAGGTGAGTTAAGCCAGGGCTGTCCCTGCACCTCCCAGCTTCCCCGTGGCCTGGCACTTCCTGGCTCAGCAGTGAAAGTCCTGTGTGGACCTGGTACCTGTAAGAAGGGCATGACCCAGGGCTAGGGGACCGTCCTAACTCTGCCACTTAGAATCATTAGTCGGGTCCTGGTCTCTGCAGCAGCAGAAGAAAAAAGTACACGAAAAAGTTCCACGCAAGAGCCTTGCGGTGGCTGTAGTAGACACCTGTGTCCCTGGGGCAGGGCAGGCTGTCTACTGTTTACGGCTCTACTGCCAAGATGAGCGCCTGGTGTATGCCCAGAACATACGTAGGCTCCGCGGGTGGCTGATGTTTCGGGATGCTTCCTAGATGCCAAGAATCAGAATTCTCCGCATCTCAGTCATCTCAGCCTGGTCAAATCTCACTGACTGTCCTCTGAGGGACAAGGTGGCCTTCCAGGCTGTACCATGGGTCTGAGCAGAGCTGGGGTTTGAACCCAGGCAGTCCGACTCTAGAGCTGACGCCCAACCTCTGTGTCCTGCGCATTACTCTGGGACTTTGTTTTGTAAGCTGTGAAATTTCATGCAAGCCCCACCGTCCACCCCCTGGAGGAAGGAGATCGCCATTCAGGGATGAGGACGGGCAGAGGCCAGCCACTCCCCCAGGCTGGTCCTCCAGGAGCCTCCTTGCCTGTGCTATTTCTCACGGCCCCGGGGGCTTCCTCACATCTGGGGCTGGCTGGGATGTGCCCAGGTGGTGGTCCCTCCCCCCTGCCCTGATGACCAGGGCACTCACAGCCACGTCCAGGTTCACGGGCAGGGCCACGTCGGCCTCACCCAGCTGCTGCAGGGCGCCCAGGCTGCCGGTCTTCTCCTGCTTCCGCCACTTGGCTCGCTGATTCTGGAACCAGATCTGTGGTTGAGAAGGTGGAGAGGCATGAAGGAGTTCCCCGTGGCCCCTCCCCCGGGTCCGCCCTTCACAGTTTATAAGCCCTCCCCCGGGTCCGCACTTCACAGTTTATAAGCCCTCCCCCGGGTCCGCCCTTCACAGTTTATAAGCCCTCCCCCCGGGTCCGCACTTCACAGTTTATAAAGCTAGATGCATGCAGGGTTTCTTTGGATCTGGACCTCAGCTTTCTGAGAGGGGACCTGGTTTGTGGTCTTTGGTGCCTACAGGGCTGTGGGGACCATGCAGGAGTGATTTTGGGAATTGAGGGGTCTGTGGTCTAAAGGGGGCAGCTTCTCAGCTCCTGCCTCCGTCAAGTCCTGGAAACCTGAGCTCCGTATTTTGACTCAACCAGTTTCCAGGGGGAAAATGTTGATCTTTATGTAAAAGCTTCTAAGTGTTCAAATACTGTGCAGGCCCAAAGAAACCCATCCGTCGGCTGTTTCCCACCCGGTGGTCCTGAAGTGTCACCATGTGAACTTGATGATTGCTCTGAGTCGGGAGTTGAATTCTAGGCTTCAGGGCAGATTCAGGTGGGGAAAGAGGAGAAGGGTAAGGCAGGGTGGGCCTCAGCCAGGGGGAGAGGAGTTGGAATGGAATAGAGTGGAGAGTTGGCCTGGCCCCGGGTGGGGAGTTCGAATTAGAACCTGTGCACTGCGTTGGTTTTTGAAAATGAAGAATGGCGTGGGAGACTGTTTTGGAGAGAGTGCCCACGTGGTACCCTTGAATCTGGCAGAACCTTGTGTGGGGGCCTGGTGTTTGCAGTTGACAAAGGGTGGAAGGCACCCGCTGGTGACAGGGAGTGGCTGTGTTTGTAACCGGGGAAGAGATGACAGAGGGCAGATGAGACTGTCGGTGCTTAACCAGGCTCTCACCACGGACCCCGGGGGCTTTGGAAATCTGTGCTGCCCCCAAAGCACACCCCTGTGGTCCCGAGCAGGGCTTGGCCAGGGCAACCTGTGGGCTGAACCAGGCCTCCGTGTGACTTTGGATGGCTCATGAGATGAGAATGGTTTTTAGTCTTAAAAAAATCAAAAGAATAATATGTCATAACGCCTGCAAACTAGGTAACGCTCAGAGTTCGGTGTTCAGTTCTGTCAGAGCCCCACTGTCCTGGACGGGATCTGGAGTGTCCCTCGGAGCCTCCTGTGTTGAAGCTTGGGAAGCGAGTGGATCCTGGGGCTCTGACCACGGGTGGCTTGATCCACGATGGGGTCACACAGCTTTCTTCATGGTCTGCGGCTGCTTTTAGGTCACAGTCTTGAACGGTTTTGTCAAGAGTGGCCTTGGCGGTGGCTCTGACAGTCACTGTGTGTCCCACGACGACAAAGTCGTCACTATCTGGCCTTCACAGAAGTTTGTCCACCCCCTGGCCTGGACTGTCAGAACCTGGCTTCTGAACGAGGCTGCAGGGTGACCGACCCCTGGAGCTGTAAGCCCGTGGGGAGGAAGAGGCCGAGACCAACAGAGGCCCGGATGCTGCCTCCCTCCGTCTGCTCCCCACCAAAGGAGAGAAACCGTCTTATGACGATGGCTTATTTCTCATCAGACGGTGGTTTCAGTGCTTGGAAAATAGTATTTGGCCAATGAGATGAAGCCAATGGAAAATTCCAGAAGGGGCACCCCAGGGGCTCAGGACGCAGCATGTCACCATGGTCCCTGTTGGGGCTGGGGCTGGAGGTGCCGTACCTGCACCCGAGCTTCTGGCAGGTTGATCCTGGTGGCCAGCTGGCTGCGGACGTGGATGTCGGGGTAGTGGGTGAGCTGGAAGGTCCTCTCCAGCTCCCGCAGCTGCTCCGAGGTGAAGGTGGTGCGGACCCTGCGCCTGCTCTTCCTCTCTTCTGCAGGAGAGAGGGTCAGCTGTGTCAGGAGTCCCGGGACAGCACCGCGTGAGGCTTGCGCGGCCTCCATTTGCCCTTCCAACCCCGGCTGCAAGTCTGGGCCCCTGGCTCCCCGGGTCTGGACCTTTGGGATTCTCTCTCCCCTAGCCCCGCTTTCCCCTAGGCTGACCCCATCTCATCCACACTGGACGGTGAGGCCAAGTTCACCTTCTAGAACAGTCTCTGGAACTGTGCCTTTCTGCCGCTCAGATACCCTCAGTGACTCCCCTCGTCTGCAACAGGGGACGGCACACTGTGGGCCGCAGGCCGCCTCTGGCCCACCGTCTGTTTTTAAATACAGTTTTATTTGAGCGCAGCTCCAGCCCCTGATGTGTGCACTGTCTGTTTTTGAACAACAGTGTCACTGTCATTACGACAGGGGCCACATGGCCACAAAGACTAAGAGAGTCACCATCTGGCCTGTCACGGAGGAGTGTGCCAACTCTGGTCCCCACAGCGAAGGCCCCGCTCGGCAGCGGTGGGCCCCGCCAGTGCCCGACCTGCCTGTCCAGCCTCCCTTCTCTCAGGGTCACCCAGCACGACGTGAAAATGTGGGACCCCTTTTGTTCCAAACGCAGAGAGAGCTCTCCTTCCCTCGACCCGGTGGTGAGGTCTGCCCCCTGATGGAGCACATGTTTTCTTGGGGTAAGGGCAGACCCTCAGAGGAACCTGGGACTTGAGGATATGGACGCCCCATGATCCTGCTGCGCTGCAGCTGACCGTGACCTTCCTGGAGACGTGCCAGCCCCTTCCCAAGGCAGGGAGGGCAGCACTATGGGTGGGGCAAGGGACGGTCGGCCGAGAGCCCATCCTCAGGCAGCAGGAGGTGGCCAGAGGACACTGACCCAGAGTCGAGGTGCCAAGTTCCGAGCCCCTGGCACACGCTGCCGTGTCCCACGGGACTCACTGACAGAAAACTATTCAGGATTCCAAGAGGGTGGACACAGCATTCAACCCCACTTCTGGGGCCTCCCCCTGGGCACAGGGACTGTGTGGCTGCACTGGTCACACCCCCATGCAGCCAGCCCGCCTCCATCCCTCTGCCAACCCCACACCTTGCCTTGTTGGAGCTGGGACGCCACCGCGTGCCTGTGACTTTGGGGTTTTCTCTGACAGTCCCATGGGCCTGGGATCATCTATTCTCACTTGTTTATAGTCCAGTTCTACAGATTCTTCGACACCTGAGTTCGTTCTTACGATCACCTCAATTCCCAACCTTGCCGGCCCCGGGCCAGGTGGGGCCGGGGGCGTCTACCATTCTAGAGGATCTCCTCGCCTCTCCTGATTCCGTCCTCATTCCAGGAGGAAAAGCTGCTCCAGATGAAGGAGAACCTAGGTCCCCCTGCCCCAGGCCACCCACACTCAGCCCAGAGGACATGCTCCTTGGCGACAGGGGGCCCACACCTGCCCGCTGGCATCTCTCTCGGGACAGGGGCTCCCGGTGGCAGGGAGTATCAGACTAGAGGGACACCGGCATCACACGGGGCTTGGGGAATGTTTGCTCTACAGGAATAAATGTGAAATTCAGGCTCTGAAGACAGCTGACATGTTGGTCTGAAGTTGCCCACGAGGCCAGATGTCTCAGTCAGACAGCGGGTGGGGTCTGAGCTCCAGCTGGGGTCCCTGCCTCCCAGCGGCCCACTTTCTTCCCCCAAGTAAGGGGTGAACTACCACAAGCCATGAATCGGAGCACAGGCCACAAAAATGGGGCTGACTTAACTGAAAAGATGAACTAACATCTTTCTTCTTCGGTTGCCGTGAAGGACGTGAGTTCTGATAGTGCTCACTCCCATCTGCCACCTGGACCTCGTTTTATTTGCTCCCCATCTCAGAGGGGGGTTGGAGAGAGGAGTTGAATGATCCAGTGGCAAAGGCCAGGCCACCCCGACCTCCTAGGGTCCTCCTTCTCTCCAGGCGATGACTCTGAAGACCTTCAGGGGGGTGAGGAAGAGGGCCGGGGGGCCTTCCTCTCCAGAACCAACCAGGCGGTGACCTCTGCGGTGGAAGTGGGACCTCATGGTGGGTTCTCGGTCTCACTCCCCCTACCTCCCCCTGCTTGGCTGTAACTCAGTTTTTATCTCCTTAACACATTTTTAATCACTTTTGCTGACTCTGAGAAGACCCTTGAGAGTGAGCGACACTGAGGTTTTAAGCATTATTTTCCATCACGGTCAGCGATTGGCTTTCAGCCACTTTTGGTAGGAGTCTGATCTCTGCCGCTGCTTCCTTTTCTCTCCCTTCCCCTCCCCAACTCCACCTGCTTTTAAAATTTAATTTTAAAATATTATATATGTATATATTCTATATTTAGAGCTGATGGTGTGCTTAAGGAATAGGGCTGAGGCCAATCAGAAGTGATGTAGAGACAAAGGGCAGGTGTTAACCCTGCAGGAGCTTAGTGTGTCTTCTGAGTACTCACCAAGAAGAGGCGCTGAGGGCCTGTCTGCAGGGGTGCAGCATGAACAGGCTGGGCTCCTCCCATCCATCCATTTACCCATCCACCCATCTACCCATCTACCCATCCACCCAACCACCTATCCATCCATCCATCCATCCACTTATCCACTCATCCACTCACCCACCCACCCATCCACCCATCCATCCACCCATCCACCCATCCATCCACCCACCCATCCACCCACCCTTTAGCATTTTAGATGCTCATCAACAACAGAGTGCAGTTCTATAGGAAGTTGAAAAACATTCACAGAGGGGCAATCCCAGTTTGACTGTGGGGCATGGTGTTGAGATCCCCCTGGAAATAACAGGCTGTGGGGTGGGGGATACCCGTGTGTCAAAGTGGGGTGCAGGACCAGAAACAACGTGGAGGACAGAGGGTGTGAAATTGGAGGTAGATTATAACAAAGCAGAGCTAGTACCTCCGTCTTCCCAGAAGGAAACTTGGGCAAACAGAAGTTTGTGACTCAGGGGAGATTCCTCAATAAAATAATTACTTCAAAGCTTCCATTCATGTTCCTGGGGGAGCAGCTGTTAAGCTGCGTGTGGCTTCCTCCACCCCCAGCAGGGCCAGAAGAGCATCTGGGGAGGTAGGATGGAGAGGGCAAGGATACAAACCCCACTCTGCCCAATGACCTGGTGGCTGATGGCTTGGAGGAAGGCTCTGGCAGGTCACAGGACAATTCAATATGGCGTCTGATTGGCTTTGGAAATCCACCTCCTTAGGAGAAGTGTTTGTCTTTGAGAGTTGATGATGGTATGAGTCTAACGTGGTAGTGACGGCCTCACTGAAGGGGAGGTGGAGGCTGAGCCCCAATTTGGACTCAGAGTGCTGAAGCCCTTCCCCCCAGACTGGCCATAGGTTCCTGGGGTGTCAAGGTTCCTGGGGTGTCACCCTGGGGTGTTATTCCAGATAGAACACCCCCAAGCCAGAGAAGCATAAAGAGGAGCATGCATGGGGGACAGACTCCTGGGCTGAGATCACACCCAGTGGGTGGAGCACCCCAACCGTTGGTTGGAGAGAAGGCCAAACAAGAAGGCCAAGAGACGATAGACTTGAACCTGGGTCAGGGAAATGAGGTTAGGATCTGAGGCCAGACCTTGGGAAAGACTGGACTCCTTAGAGTCCATGGCGGCTGTTAATGGCTATTTAAATCAGATCTAATCCAGGTTCTCAGTTCCACTCGCCACAGCTTGTCAGCCACACATGACTGGTGGCTACCATATTGCATATGCACCATTTCCGTCATCTCAGAATGTTCTGTTGGACAGCTCCGCCTCACGGGAGTCCCTATTAGATTCTTGAAACAGTCATATTCTGGGTTGAACTTCAAGTTCGTCCTTCCGTTACCATGTCCTCTCATTGCCACAAATATCCAGGAAAGAGGTTATTCAATGGGCACAGTGCCATCTTTGAGGGCCTTGGGGAAACGGATTATAGGGCAGGCCAGGGAGGGAGGGGTGACCAGCTCACCTCTGTGCCTGTGCCCAGGGGGGAGGATGTCAGTGGGGGTGGGGATGGTGTCCAGGAGCTCTGGATGGGGACTCAGAGCAGAGTCAACCTGGACATGGTCCACAGGGCAGGTTGGGAGGGGACGAGCAGTGTCCAAGGGGACGGCTCAGGAAGGATGACGGTCAGCGCTTAGATTTCCCACCACACTGCAGGAGGTGACCAGGAAGGCTGACCCTCATGTTACAGACCACGGGGGGGGTCACAAGAGAGAGAAGCAGGTGAGAGAAGGCAGGAAGCACCGTGGGGACAGGGAGCAGAGAAGACCTTTGGAACCAGAGGGACCTCATTAGGCCAAACCCTGGAAACACGAGCTGCCTCCCGGGGACAGGACTCTCGGCCACAGGCAAGGGTCCTGAAGGAACACTGGATGAAGAGCCAGAAAGTCCCGCGTCCCAGGCTCAGCATCTCCCTACCGGGTTCTTGGCAGAGAAGCCGAGAAGCCGCTGGCCGAAGGCCCCTGGGGATGATGGTGGCGGGGACCTGCCACCCCTTTCAAGTTTTTTCTCTCCCGTTGTTAATTGTGGGGGTTGTGATCACACTTCAGTGGGCCTTCAAAGGGAGCAAGTCAGCAGAACTTAATTAAACCTGAGCCATTTAGCACATCGATCATAAGAAACACACAATTTAACAGGTGGTTAGGCCACCTAATTATGAACCCTTCTTTCCCTGGGCCTGGCGCCCACCCTGACGGCTCCTTCGCCGCGGTCGGCTGATTGGCCCTGGCTGCACAGCTGGAGGCCTGGGGGGCCTTCCCACTGAGCCCGGGTCTCCGAAGGCAGTGGGGTCACCAGGGAGGAGATCAGGGTGTGCTCACCGCCGTCCTGCAGCGGGGACATCTCCTGACACATGAAGGCGGTGCGGGCCAGGAGTCTCCCCAGGGCTGATCTGTGCTGGCCCCTTCCCCAAAGCTGGGGCCACAGACCCCCTGGCTCCCTTGATCCCACAGAGCAGAAGGCAGGCCCCTTGGCGTGCCACTCCAGGCTCTCCTGTGCTAACTTTCTAAAACCATCTGCCCTCCCCACCCCTCATTTCTGTGATTCGGTCTTACCCCACCTTTCTGGATCCCCCCACGTTGGCCACAGCCTTTTATTCCCCACCTGCCCATTCTCCTGACTTCCTGAGCCTGCAAAGCTTTGTCCCCTCTCCCCAAGGCCAGTTGTGAATCTCCTAGTGGAAACACTGTAGGTATTTTTTTTTCTTTATTTCAAATTCACGTGTTGACTTTCAGCTTGTGACAAAGCTGCCTCCATATTTCAAACAATCGTCAGGGTCTATCTTCTATCAAAATGTTAATAGTGATGATTACTCATTATTACCAGAGTTATGGTTACATTTTTTTTTTGTTTTTCTGCATGTTTTCTATTTTTTTTTTTTGTAATAAGTGGGGATTTCTTGCATAAATAAACAAACAAAAAAGAAGCGTAAGGTGGAAAGAAATGAGAAGGAAGAAATCACGAGAAACAATGGAGGGGGCTGGGGTTGGGGCTCAGCGGTAAAGCGCTCGCCTTGCACGTGGGAGGCCCTGGGTTCGATCCTCAGCACCACAGAAAAAGAAATAAATAAATAAAATAAAGGTGTTGTGTCCAACTACAACTAAGAAATATATATATAAAAGAAACAGTGGGGAAGCGCCCAGTGTTGGACGTGCTAGTCTTGTTCCCGGGGGCGACTGGTTTGGTGGCACTCTCCAGGCCGTGTGGGGCCTGGGGCTTCCTCATGTACTCAGGACTTGAGCAGATGTGCTCACAGACAGACAGACACACACACCATTTTCACACGTATGCGTCTTTTCCTTTTTCTTCCTTTTTTAAAAAAAGAGCAGCCGTGCCCTGTCCTGAGGTGAACTGTGTAGCCGGAGGGTGTCCCCGGGTGGAGCACAGGAAGGGTCACAGAACTTGGTTTTCTTCCTTGGGGGAATCCGCGTCTGGTTACCCTTCCTACCAGCAGGGAGCCGTCTCTGCTGAAACACCCACAAGAGGCCATCCCTGAGTGAGCAGCGGTGCCCAGTCACAGGGCCAGAGATACCAGAGATACCCCAGTCACAGGGCCCTGCAGATAGGGGGAAGAGCCATTTACAGCCACCAATTATTAACCGTGGCTCTTCCCCAGGAGCGTCTGGGGGAATAGACCTCGTTAGGACACACCCTGGTATAGAGAGAAGCTCGGGGGCTCCACATATGGAAACTAAAACCAGCCCATGAAGAGGTACAAGGGTTCTGTGGTAAGAAACGCCAGGGGAGAAGGGGACCAGCAAGAAGAAGATTCCAGACCACATGCAGACAGGCCACAGCTGTCCCAGCCACACCCTCCGGCCTCAGCTGGCTGGTTGGAGGTGGACACCTCACTCAAGCTCTGCCAGCGGGTCCCTCCTTGGGGCCTTTTGGACTTGGGACGTCAGAGAGCTTGGGGCTGACACAACTCTTGGAGCTATTGTGAGCCATTTGGAGGACGCAGCCGGCAGTGAGGGCCCAGGCAACAGGCAGGGAAGCAGCTGGACAGGCGGGATGCTGCTCTGGGTTGGTGTCCCATCACGGCCGAACCCGGCTTTACCCGCTGCCCTTCCTGTGGCTTAGTCTGGAAAACTGCTTCTTAATTTCTTCAATGCACTACATTCCCCTTTCCATTTTAGCTAACCCAGGACAATTTTTATCAATCAAAATCAAAGTGTTCTCGTTAATACTGACCACTGTACACTTTGTTGTTTAAAACCCCCTGCCCCCAAATGGCTCCCCATTCCTTTTGGAATACAAAGCAAAAATAAATAGCTCTGAGACAAAGTGGATGCCACCTGGCTGTCTCTCTCTTGAAATGCTCAAGCTGAGACACCATCTGCCATGTTGTGAGGATGCTCAAGCAGCACGCGAGGACCTCTGCCTGGGGAGGAACCAGGCCTCCACCAACGGCTGGCTGCAAGTACCAGCGACGTGCATGGGCCATCTTGAAAGCACATCCTCTATTCAAGTCCAGCCTTGAGATGACTGCACCCCAGATGCCATCTCAGGAGGGACTCTGAGCCAGAACCACCCACTTAACTACTATTTTAAGTCAGTCAGTTTTGGGATGATTTGTTAACAATAGATATGCCTGGCACTCAAGAGGTTCAGCAGGTATTTGTTGCATGCTCAGATAACATATGCAATGGGTAAATCAAATTAAAATCCTAGCTAAGCCAGATGTGGTGGTGCACGCCAGCAATCCCAACAGCTCAGGAGGCTGAGGCAGGAGGATTGCAAGTTCAAAGCCAGCCTCATCAACTTAGCAAGGCCCTAAGCAACTTAGCAAGATCCTCTCTCTAAATAAAAAAATAAAAAGGGCTGGGGATGTGGCTCAGTGATTAAGCACCTCTGGTTCAATTCCCTGCCACCACACACACACACACACACACACACACACACACACACACACGTTATAGCTACACTCTAAGCTTCCTCCTCTGTTCATAGGTTTCTCCCAGCTCAAACATTATGGGGTCCTGCTCATCACCTCAGCCTTTCTGAGCTCTGGGTCGACTTCCGACCTCCACGTTTGGTCTCTGTGGTCAGAACTTTGTGAATTTCTGACTTGTGAGTTCTTGTTCCATTTCATATGGAGTCACTTCTGTACTGACATGCCCGTGCACTCTGCCTTCCCTTGTTGGATTATGTCACTACCTTCCTGCTGGTCTCCCTTGCACACCCAAGGCCAATGGCTTGTGCTCACATCCATTCCTTCAGGTCTGTTTCGGGGGGACCCATGATGCAGTTTTGCAAGCAGAGCTCACCAGGCCTGGGACTTTCTGGAACTCCCACAGGGTTCTCAGTTTTAGAACCAGCTCCAGGTGCCCCTGAGCTCTGATGGAATGTCCCCATGACCAGGTTAGTTTGTGACGGAGACTGGGAGAAGGACTGGGAGGCCATTGAAGGGATCAGACCCCACCGATGAACTTTCAGCTCTGCATTCTGTCTGCTCCTGTGGAGCCTCAGTCTCCTGTCTGAGAGCCAGCGCCATTAATGCCAAGGTGACAGGGTGCCCCATGGGTTTCAGCCACAGCCCTGTGTCAGGGCTGCCTCTCTCGGTGCCCAGAGCAGAGCAAGCAGCTGAGCTTGGTTCCAGGCAGGGCAGGGAAGGAGGAGAAGAGACAGAGGAGAGAGAAGAGGAAAGAAGAAAGAGGAGAGGGACGGGGTGGGGGGGTGGGGAGAGAAGGACGAGGCAAAGGAGGGGCCAAGAAGCAAGGGAAGGCAGAGAGGGTGAGAAGCACCAAGGGACATCCGAGACCTGACCCCTGGTGACAGTGAGCGTGACTCTATTTGCAAATAGGATCTTTGCAGACGTAATGAAGGGTGTCCTTTGAGGACAGCCTGACAGACCCAGGCAGAGGGCAGCAGGGTGGAGACGGGGACAGACGCTCCACAGCCAGGGTGGGCCGAGGTCGGCTGGCACCGCTGGGGGCCAAGGGGAGTGTGGACTGGATCTGCCCTTGGAGCCTGACGCTGACCTTGACCTCACTGCAGTGTGGTCAGGTCCAATTCCTGTGTTCTGAGACCCTCCTTCACGGCCACGTGTTGCCATAGTCGTGGAAAACTGGTGTGGGGTGCAGCGAAGGAAGGGGCGGGAGGAGCCGAGGGCCGTGGGAAGGGAGAAAAGACATGAGAGGACAGCCCATGTGCCTCAAGGGATGACCGTCAGGGCCAGGGGTGTGTGACAGGAGGTCAGCCTGGGGGCCGAGGGACCTTGCGTGCCATGCTAATGAGTCAGGGGCTGGGGTCGATGAGCTACCACAGGAGGGTCAAATCTAACCCGTGGCCTTTTTTTAAAAATACAGTTTTATTGGAACACAAACACACCCATTCCTTGACCCATGGTTTTCAGACACTTTGGCTCCGATGGCAGAGGTAATTGTGACAGAGATCATCTGGCCACCAGAGCTTAAGGTTGCCAGCTGACCCTGATACAGGACCTTCCCCAGACACCAAGGAGCCCACTGTGCCCCTGGGTGGTCCCCCCTTGGTCCCCCGGGCCTCTCTAGGGCCAGCCTGGCCTCACATGGGCTCTCAGCAGTTTCTCACTCTGTGAGTGAACAGGTGGCTCGTGAGCAGGTGAGGGGACCCCCGTACACTGCCCCCAGGCCTGGCCACCCCCACAGGTGCTCCCGCTGGGCGGGAACCTCCCGGTCTGTCTCCCGCCCTGTGTGGGGACTTCCTTGCGCGTGGCGATCAGTGGAGAGACGCAGAAATGAGCTCTCTCTCTTCAAGGCCTGGGTCTCTGGTACGAAAAGGAGGTTCCTCCTGATTGAGTCGCAGGATTTGGGGGGGTCCTGGGACTCGGGGGGCTTGCCTCCCTAGAGGAGAGAGTGGGCAGCGGGGCTCAGCACCTCAGATGGGGAGGGCCTCTTGCATGTCCCCATTGACGTGAGACCTGGGAGGGCCGGACCCATCCATCATGAGGGTCCCCAGGGGAATGAGAAGATGGGGGAGGAACTGGGTCCCTGGCATGAGGTACAAGGCCGGCGGGTCCTGGGTCAGCCCTGGAGCCTGGAGAGTCCGCCTGACCTCAGAGCCTGCCTGGTACGGGCTTTGTGGCTTGGAAGAAGTCACTTGACTGCTCTGAGCCCAGACCTCCTCCAAGAGTCACCGTGGACCCCCACATCAGTACCACGGAGAACGGTGCTTAGAACACAGGCTCCTGGGTCCTGCCCTGGAGGACAGTCAGATTTTGGAGGTTGGGCCCAAGATGCTGCAATTTTATAAGCGCCTGCGTCATTTGGATGGGAGGGGGTGTCTGTGAGCCATTCCATGCGCCCCGTAAATGCTGAATGAGATTCAAAGAGGAGTCGACTCCGCCATTGATCTGGGGCGGAAGGGCCTTGCTATTTCTAGTCCTGCTGTCCTTCCCTGAGGGGCACTGCACGGAAGGAGGAGGAGGACAGGGGATGGGAGGGGCATCAGCCATCAGCCACCCACACTGGCTGGGCCAGGGGCTCTGGGAGGGCTGGCCCTCCTCCTCAGGGTGGAAAATGACCACTGGGGAATCACTCTAAGGTTTTCAGCCGCTGGTTTGTGGTTAAATCAGTCAGGGTGGGTCAGAGTGGGAGGGGCCTTGCGGATAGCCCAGCTCGGGGTACACTGAGGCCTAAAGAGGGAGGGGGCTTGCCCGAGGTCTCCCTGTGAGTTGGTGCCAGATCTGGGCCTGGAGGCCGGGTTTCCCAAATCCCTCCCCTCCGCACAGCACAGCACGTCACAGCCACCCTAGATCATCTGCCACTTCTGCAAGTTACCTTTGGACTGTCTGACATATTTGCACCCGTCTGTGTTATGATTTTTGAAATAAGTCCTCAATAGACTTTTTTTCTTTTTGCTCAAATAAATACACTTATTAAACAAACAAACAGGGCTGGGGTCATAGCTCAGTGGCAGAGCTATGACCTAGCATGTGTGAGGCCCTGGGTTAGATTCTCAGCACCGCATAGAAATAAAGGTGATTGACAACCAAAACAAACAAATAAACAAACAAACAAGCAAAGAACCCTCACATCATGACCACAGATAGATAACCGGCACCTTTTGTCACCAACAGCTTCTCTAAGATTAGCGTAAAAGTGACTACAGAACTGTCCACAGAAACCTCTTTGCCTGCGTGCCTATCAATGTCACCTTGAAAACTACCAGTGGGACCGTCCCCAAGCTTTCTGGAACGTCGAATTTCAGCAGAGTGGGGGAGGTAGCTTCAAATTACAATGGCGCCAGGGCTGGGATATAGCTCAGTTGGTAGAGCGCTTGCCTTGCATGCACAAGGCCCTGGGTTCGATCCCCAGCACCCCACCCCCCCAAAAAAAAATTACAATCAGGACAGCAGAGGTGATCCTGGTCGCCAGGATTTCAGTTCTAGAGCTGCCAGGACATGCGAAGGTGGCCATGAAAGTTCTGTGATGGAGGCAGGGCACCCTCCAATGTCATGGCCAGTTCTTCCCAGGGTCTGCTCTGGGTGCAGCAGGAGGACATGGACATGGGGGCTGCCCGCGGCCTCAGGAGAATGGCCTCCTTTCTACCACCAGCCTTTGCCAGGCCGGGAGGGGCAGCTGTCCTGGTAGGAGAGACGGGGCCTGTCTCCCCTCTCTGCGTCACTGAGACACGCAGGGGGTCAGGGGTCTCACACAGAAGCAGCAGGAGAGACCCAGGTTGGTGCCTCAGTGACACTGCGTCTGTGAAGCCCAGTCGCCTGGAAGATGTCAATGAACCTGAGAAAATTCATCCAGGGGCCTTTCCCACCCACAGCCCCAGCTACAGGGCCACCAGCAGCTGGTGGCCTCCAGGTCCCCCGCCTGCAGCTGAGCACCCGTCAGCCTCCTAGGCTCCACGGGGCGGGGCTCTGTTCAAGGCAGGGGTGACATTAAGGGACCCCTGAGCTCCCTTTCTAGCATCTTCTTGGATTCAAGCGTGAAGAGGGGGGAGAGATGGGAGCCTCCTGTGAGCTGCTCAGGGCTGAGGCCTGTCGGACTCAAGTGACCCTCAAGACGTCACCAGTGCCAACTTCTTCTCCTCTCTTGTTAGCCCTTTCACCTAGGGTAAAGCCGAGACCAGAGTGGACAGGGACCTTCGTGAGGACACACAGCAGGGCAGGGCAGAACAGAGACCCATACCTAGATCGCCGTCAGCAGGTGGGTGTCCACCTCACGGCCCAGCACCGCCTCGCCCCTTGTCAAGCAGGGTCTGAGGAAGGCTCTGAAATCTGTCTGGTCACTGTTAATAGGACATTCCTTGGGATGGCCACTGGCAGAGGGATCAGAGAGGGCAGACGCTGGGCAAAACTTCAGCCACTGGAGGCCATGCGGGCCCAGCTCAGCTCGTGAGCCCGGCTGAGCAGGGACCTGGGGACAGCTGAGCCGGGCCCTGATCTCAGGTAACCTGGGGACACTGTCCAGCTCTCCCGTGAGTTCCTCTCCTGTCTAGTTATGATACTGAAACTAAAGGACGGTGCCCTCCACATCGCCAGTAAGTGGCAAGAGCATTCTCCGCGGTGGCTGGTGACAAGCGCAAGCCTCCGTCCCTGCATTTTGCAACATGGAGCCCCGGAGCTGTGCACCCAGCACCCAGTCCCAGGTCGGATTGGAGGGAATATATGGCAACCAGCCCAGAACCCGGGCCCCTCTGAGATCAGGGTCCTGCCTTCTGCTTTCTCTGCCGGAGCCCAGCTGGGCCTCGGAGCCCAGGGAACGGAGAGAAATGACCGGAAGCCACTTACCCGGGGGCTGGTGCTGCGGGGACTTCGCCAGCCTGGAACTTTCCACCATTGCCTGCCCGGGGCTCCCTCCACCGGCCCCTGGTGACCTGGCTGCATCTCTCCTCTCTGTGGGCCTCTTGAGGATCGCCTCGATGGAGAAGGACAGGCCCAGCTTCTTGGGGGGCTCACAACACCCCGAGCTCTTCCCCTCCATGCCCCTGCAGGGAGCAGGGCGCCCCGTGGCACCTCCTCAGGGCAGCTGTGTGTGGCGGGCTCTGTGTGCCCAGGAGGGTGCCCGCAGAGGGTGGCGTGCTTCCTTCTCTGAGCCTCGCGGGGCCCAGAGGGCAGGCGGAGCTGCAGAAGGGGGAGCCTCCCGTTGGATGATCCAGGCACGATCCTGTGACTGCGGGGACTTCCATGGACTTCCAAATACACCCGGGACCAAGAGGGCGGCTCCCTGCAGGAAGGCCAGCTGGCCCGCGTCCTGGGCCCTCAGCCCTCAGCAACCTGAAGTCACAGGAGGCAGCATTGCCAAACTGGGGTCGTCTGAGAGGTGGCTGCTTTCATCACCAGCCCAGGCCAGGGTCCCCGAGGTCACAGCCCAGGGGAGGATGCAGAGACAAACGCGAGCAGGGGTGGCAGGGCGTCCCAGGTCAGCCTCCAGACGCGGAAGGAGGGTGTCCACCTCTGCCCTCTCTCTGGCCTGTGGCTCCTTCCTGCGGGCTCTGGCCAGCCCCTGGGAGGTTGGGGTGCCACCTGTGGGCCCCAGGTGACCACTTGGCCTTGGGCTGCGCTGGAGTTGAGGGACCTTTCCAGAAACCTGGGCTTCCTTCAATCGGACGGCTTCCAGACTCCAGAAGGGTGGAGGCTGAGGAAAGACGGTCGCGGGGCCGTGGGGTCTGGCCCTTCTCCGGCGTCTCTGCTTCCTCTCCTGGGCCTCCCTTCACAGCTGGGCTCTGTCCACCTGGCCCGGGGTGTCCCTCCTCCTTTGGGGGTCCTCTGCTTCTTTCCTGCTTGCTCTGCCTTTCCTGTCTCCAGGACAGCCCTGAGGGGACCTTTCCTCCCTGTGCACTGGACCGATGGCCGGAGCTGACAGTCGCGGATCCGTCCTTGCCAGGAATTCTGCTCCACACCGCTGTGTAACCAGGGAGGGGTCAGTAAGAGGGCTGATAAGGGAACAAACTCTCCACCCCCAGGCGGCCCGGGATGCAGGTGTCAGGGTGTGGTGGCAGGAGGCCTGCCGATCTGAGCCAGGGGCGGGGCTGGGAGCTGGTTCCAGCAGAAGGGCCGGCCTGTAGCAAGTGCGCATCCAGCGAGGGGAGGGGAGTTTACGGGGCACCTGCAGGGAGGAGGCTGGGCCGCCCCTCTTCAATGTGCTCTTGTCAGCTGGTCAGTGTCAGAGCAGGGAAGCCCTTCTGAGGCCCTTATGGTGTATGTGGGGACACTGAGGCCTAGCCCAAGGTGTGGAATGGGTGTCATAGATCCAAGAACTCCCCTGGGAAGTTCCAGAATTCTATGCTGGCCACTGGAACCAATTTGCAAGACAGTGACAGATACCCCCACAAACTGAAAGTGTCTTCACAATGGGTGCAGGCAGGAAGCTGGGGTGGGGAAGGCTGGTCCCCATTCCCTGAGGAGGAGGAGTCAAGAGAAAGAGGGACTCCCCTGAGAGGAGGGACAGGTAAAGATGTCCTGGTTTAAGTGTTGTGCCCTTTGGAAGTCAGGCCCCGTGATTTAGCTAGGGGAGACGAGGCTCTGCTGCAGTAACAAGTGAGCCCTAAAATCTCAGGAGGGACATCACTCACCTACACCAGTGTGATGTGGTTGGCATCCATTCAAGGACTTTCCAAACTGTGATACCGCCATCTTCCAATTGTGGGCTCCAAGGGAAATGGGGAGAGCAAAGGAGGGGCATTTAATGAGTCAGCAGTGGAAGTGGTTAATAGGACTTCTGCTGGGGTCCTGTGGCCAGGATGAGTCCTCTGATGCTGTCTAGAGCCAAGGGGACTGCAGGGGTGTTCTCCTCTGTGCCAAGAGGGGAATGAACCACTATGTAACCGTCTTGGTGGTCTTCACTGTCAGGGGCTGAGTCCCTCAGAAGTCGGGCCCCACGTGGGTCGGCCAACCAGGCACTGCCCAGGGACCGCAAGATTCCTTCTACCCGGAGCGGAAGCGGCCCTGATGGATCTCTGCAGTGGGTGGTCAAGAGTGAGGACGGGACTTTTGGGGTGGGAGAATCAGGGGCAGCAAAGGAGAGAGGTGGAAAGAGAGGCTCTCAGGCCTTCTAATTGCTGGGCCTCATGCCACTCACTGTCCCCCTAATTCACGGGGCAGCCCCACCAATTAATGTCATTAATGGTCACACCAGAGAGGCGAGTGACAGGCGTAAGCCCACGGGCTAACCAGTGTAAAGCCCACCCTTCCACTTTGCCCCTCATCTCCGGAGACCGTGGGTCCAGCCCCCTCCCTGGACAGAACTGAGCGGCGCAGAGGGAAGTTGCGGAGTCCGTGGTTTAGCGCCTCTTCTGATTTCCTTCAATTTTGCCTCTCTCTGGGGTGAGCCTGAGCCCTGGCCACCCCTGGGTGGTGTGGACCTGGACGCCAGCCCTCCCTCCAGACTGTCCCTCCCCGGCTCCCCACAGCCCTGGCCCTCCTGGCCTCAAGTCTCCTTGTTCCCACACGTTTAACCCACAGATGTCCCTGAGCATCTCCTGAGTGGCCTGCCCTGGGGAGAGGTAGGGGAGGGGGACACGGACCCTGCCCCGAGGTACCCCCCTTCCAGAGGCAAGGGGACTGTGAAGTCAGGCCCTGAAGTGCCAGGGAGCCCGCCAGCAAGAGGTCAGTGGTCTGGATGGACCTCGCGGGGCTCACTGGTGGGAAACAAGTGTGAAAGTCGTCAGAATCAAAGCCGTCACCTGTGTCAGCTCCGACAACACCAAAAAGTTAATAACGCCAGGAGGTTGTGGCTGCCTGACAGCAGCTTGTCACAAAGACGCTTCCAGAGCCACAGCCCTGCACAGAGGCCATGCAACCCTAGACGATTGTCCACAGGGACATCCGCCCAGCGGCCGTCTGTTGGATCTCGGGCGGATCCCATCCTGATTATCAATCACTGTGGTCAAGGACGACTGTTTCAAAATGTCTGATGCCATCTTCCCCTTGTGGGTCTTTGACAATTCCCCTTGCTTCTGCCTCTTTGGATAGGCCCACGGTTTGTGTGGAGTGTGCGTTCCCATGGCGACGCTCTGCTATTTCCAAATAAATGCCGTCATTCCTTGGAGAGTCTCTCTCTGATTGCTTTTTTGTTTCGTTTTGTTTTTGTTTGTTTTTAGACTGACTGGGGGGTCAAAGGCCGTGTGGCTGTTTGGATCTCTGAGAGCTTTGAAGAGGAGGGACGAGGAGGGAAGTCACACTCAAATCCCTCTTTTGAATGTCTCATTTAATTTACTCTAAAACGCATGAGCAAACAGACCCTGCAAAGGTGGACAGTGGCCCTGATTCATAGGCAGCAGCTGAACTTCTGAGTTCGAAGGCTTGCCCAGGGCCTGCCTCCCAGCTAGGCTTGGGCAGAGCTGGGCCTCCGCGCCCAGTTCCAGCACCGACCCAGCCCTTTCCACGGTGCCCTTCACACCCTCAGAGCAGAATTTGAATTGGGCATTGAAGAAGGAGTAGGTCACGTGGTGACAACAGCAGGAACAAAGACTTGGGGCGGGGACCTGTGAGCCATGCAGGGTATCGATTTCATTGGTGGGAGAGGGACCTGAACAGGTGCTTAGGAAGAACATGCCGGAATGGTAGGTCAGAGCCATTTGTTCATTTGTGCACCTGCCAGATATTTCTCAAGTACCCACCATGATGTGCCAGTGCTCAGGAGATGGTTGCAGTCAAAGCAGACAAGGTCCGTATTGTCATGGAGCATGCCTTGAGAACAGATGGACTATGAGCAGGTGTGTCGGTCAGCTTTGTGTTGCTGTGTCAAAATACCTGAGAAAAAACGACTTAAAGAAGAAAAGATTTAGTTTTGGCTCCTGGTTTCAGTCCACAGTCAGCTAGTTTCATTGCTTTTAGAGGGAAACACTCTGGCGGAAGGCTGTGATGGAGGAGAAAGAGAGAGAGGGAGGGAGGGGCTGGGGACAACGTATGCCCTTTGAGGGCCTGACTCAGTGACCACTTCCTCTCCCTAGTCCCCAGCTCCCAGTCCCCATTGGCTCTCCATGATGCCATCAGCTAAGGAGGAGGCTAACCTCTCCGTGATCCCATCACTTCCCGAAGCCTCTGGACACTGCGGGAACCCAGCCTTCAACCTATCAGCCTTTGGGGGACATTTCAGATCCAGAACCTGACAGCATGTAACAAATGCCTAATGTCAGTTCCATGCAGGTGAACCCGAGGCACGGTGAACCTTTAAAGAGTTCATTTGAGCAAACAGCAATCACAGAGCCGGGCAGCTCCAAACCCGAGGTGGTTTGAGGTCCACTGTAGCCGAGTAAGGAACAGGCTTTGACGGAGACATTGTGGACACCATGAGAAGACAGCATTTGGTGACAGCTGTAAAATTGTTTTATGCTGCTGGAAAGTTCCTTGTCACACAGTTGCAGGTGTGTTGGTGGCCCCTTGTGGTGGGGCCCGCACCCCGTTTCTCTTTCATCTGGGCCTTTCAGGAAGGAGCTCTGTTTGCCCACCAAGCAGGGTTAAGGGACTTGCTCAGCGTGACCAGCTTGGTCTGCTCGGGGCGTCCTCAGGCCTGGTCTCTGATTTACTTCACGGCAATAGTGAAAATTCTATTAAAGCAAAACCCAGCCTGGTGAGCGGTGAATGGCCAGGGGAGCACACTGGACTCTTGTCCCCGGGGCAGCCCAACGCCTGGGTAGCCTGGCACGTGCGGGCTCCACCATCAGCCGAACGCAGGGGAAGGGCATCCCGGGCCTGGCACATGGAGACTAGTTACAGGTGGTGTGTGGGTGTCAGGGACAAGGGGCCATCAGTGTGACCTCTGCAGTGACAGGCCCGACCTGAAGACGGTTACACAGGAGGATAGTTAATTCACGCGGTGACCGGGCAGCTGGGGCCTGGCTCACTCAGGCACAGGAACAACGCCAAGGGCCAGGCCTCTCCGTCCTTCTTCTCCGCCGTCTCCAGTGCGTTGGTTTCCTGTGTCTTTTTACAATTATTATTTTAAATTCATTTTTTAGATTAAAAAATAAAAATGGTCCCCGTCTGTGGCGTGCCACGTGTTTCAGAATTTGCACACCCTGTGGGAGGCCCACGGGACTCACTGGTGTGTGCTGTGCCGCCGTCCTTGACACCTTTTTGTGGTGAGAACAATGAAAGTTTACTCTTGGTGATTTTCGGGGACCTGGGGCAGTGGTGAACTAGAGACAACTTCCCAACTCTTTCCTTCCGTCCACTGGAAGTTCGCCTCCTCTGACCACCTGCTTTCTGCTCGAGCCCCGGCCACTGCTGGGCTCGGGTGCCCTCTGCTTTCTCTGCCGGGCTGTCTTCCCTTCCACGTGGGGGGACACGGTGTGGTGCTCACCTTCCCGCCCAGACGTAGTGTCCTCCAGCTCATCCACGCTGTCATGACCGTCTCTGTTTTAAGGCCCAAGGGCTTTCCGGGGTGAACACACCACATTTCCGTGTCCGTCATCCATTGATGGACACTGAGGCTGACCCCTCTTGGCAGTTGTGACTCAGGCTGCACCCAGAGCCTTGCTTTCGTCTTCAGGCTGGTCCCTTGAGGCTGGTGGCTGGGCCCTCCTGGCTGGTGGCTGGTCCCTCCTGGCTGGTGGCTGGTCCCTGGTGGTTGGTGCTGGTCCCTTGTGGCTGGTAGTTGGTCCCTTGTGGCTGGTGGCGGGTGGCTGGTCCCTTGTAGCTGGTGGCTGGTCCCTCGTGGCTCATGGCTGGTGGCTGCAGCTCCACACTGACCCCCACGGAGACTCTTGTTTGGACTTTCTACCCTAGAGGTCAGCCTTTCCCACAGCAGTGGTCTCCTCGCAGACTCCCTTGGTTTCCCCCTGACCAGGATTGTGTCACGTGCCCCTTCCCTGCCACCAAACCCATCCCTGGCAGAAAGAATGAAGTTTCAAGACTGAGTTGGATTTTTGGTGTTCCCTCCCGGGGCCTGGGCAGTGGGCCCCTGTCCCTGTCACTCTGCCGCTCAGCTCCTGGGGGCCAGGGAACCAGCAGGTCATGATTATTTGCAGGGGTCAGGGGTCGGCCAACAGTGTCTGCTTCAAGGTATATGACTCATAGAGTGGCCTTTGCTTTGACAAGATGGTGTCACATGTGCATGTGACCACGAGTGTGGGGCAGGAGACTTCCTGGGAAATGGGGACGCTGACTTTCTGTTCTTGCGAGGTGTGGAGAGAGAAGGAAGAAAGGGGAGAAGGAAGGGAACAGTCACCTTGAGTCGTCCCCCTCCCTGTCACCTGGGCTGTCCTGCGACCCTCCTCGTGCTTGTCGACGACCGAACCATCTCCAGAGGGCTGCGCAGCTGACCACGCTGGTGCTCACAGCCTCCGTGGGAAGTGGACACTGCTATCCCTGTTGAGGGACAGGGGCCAGATGATCAGCCAGAGGATCACTCCAGGTCTCTGCTAGTCGCTGGCCAGAGCCAGGGTCACGGCTTTCACTCGGTCCTCTCCACTGCCCGACCTCGACCCTTTCCACCGCCCACACCTCCGCTGCGTGGGGGGTTCCCTTCTGAGCTCCCAGGGAAGTGCCTGGTGGGAACCGTGGCGACTGGGGTCTGAGAGCTGTGGACAGTGGCGTCTCCCGCCCCCTCCCACTTCCCTCCAGGACAGATGCTTCAGCCCGACTCTCCGTGTGCTTCTGGGGGCTGTGGAGCTGGCCTCCTGAGCAGAGGCCCTTGTTTTGTGGCTTAGGGCACACAGGTTAAGAGACTGGGGACAGTGACCTGAAGGTAATTATTCATCGTGGCGCTTTCTCCTGGCTCAGCCGCCGGGGACTCAAGCAACGGGAATACCAATATTCAACGGGTCTCCCCGGGTTGAAGGGAAAGCGAGGAACCGGGAGACGGTGAGAAAGGAAAGACGGAGACCAGGCAGAGCACACGGAGTTCCTCTGTCAGAGCTGACAAATCAAGGCCACCTCTCCCCAGACAGAGAGAGGCACCGTGGGCTGGGGGCTCGGGCTTCTAGGGGGCAGCCTCAGGGATCAGAGCCGGGTGGGTCCTGATGCGGGTGGTTAAGGTGGGGTTGGTACGAGGGGGTGGGGAGCCTTTCTCAGAAAGGACCTCGGGTGGGAAAGCAAAATTTTTCTTAAAATGGCACTGTCACTTAAGATGGCCGTCCAGATGCTAAGCAGGGACCTTTCAGGAGGGGCAGTCTGCCCTGCCGCATTAATGAGATGTTAAAAAACCCTTCTGGCCCTGAGTTGATTGATTGTCCCCCAAGAGCCGACCCAGGTGCACCTTGGGCCTGCACATGGCAGAGCCCATGGGAGTTGGAACCTGGATCCATGAGTTTGCAGCTGCGTCTTCGTGGGCCTCTCTGAACCCAGCAAACCCGTAGAAAGCATTTCTCCTGGGGACTCAGGCTGGAGAGGCTGCAGAGAGCCGGGCCCTCCCCAGCTCCATGAATCCTGCCGCTCACAGGGGCTGATGGGGCCGGCTACAGGGGGCCGGGAGGTTGGAAGAGGGTGGGGGGGTCTGTTCTCAGCTTACCCAACCAGCCATCCAGAACCCAGTGGGTTTCTGGGGCACACCTGGGTCAGACTTGCCAGGTCCTGGCACCAACCTGGTCCCTGATTCCTCCCCAGTCCACATCCACTGGTCCCTGGGCCCCCAGGTCCTGCCAGGTCTGGCACCATTCCAGTACCCACCAGGGCCCTTTTCCCCCAACCCCCAGTCTCCCAACTGCCCAGTCCTGACCCGGCCTGCCACTCACTGACTAGGCCTGCAGGGAGCCTCTCCACCCAGAGCCCTGCGTGCCAGGCCACAGCTTCACTGTGGCCCAGGGTCCCAGTGCCTGGTCCTGACTCACCTGTCCCCAGACGTGGCCAGTGGCTTTGCCGCCCGCCCACACTAATCTCCCAAGAAGGGAAATTGGGAAGTCTGAACCCCAACCTTCAACACCGTGAGCAACACAATAAGAGGAAGGGACGCTAAACTCATCTCCCAATCCCATGCTGGTCACCCAGGAAGAGAGGAAACGAATCCAGGGCACACAGCCATCCCGGCACTCACTGACCACTTCGTCCACCTCAGAGGAGATGACTCTCGATTTCTTAACATTCCACCACGATTCTTTTTCTTGTTTCTTGTTTGTTGTGGTAGTAGCTCTGTTTTGCTCTGTTTGGGGTTTTCTTTCTTTCTTTCTTTTTTTTGTAGGTGGACACAACACAATGCCTTTGTTTTTATGTGGTGCTGAGGATCGAACCCGGGTCCTGCCCGTGCTAGGCAAGCGCTCTACTGCTGAGCCACAATCCCAGGGGCAGGCTCAGGGATCAGAGCTGGGTGGGTCCTAATGTGGGTGGTTAATCCCAGGCCCTCTGCTTTGGCTTTTCTATATTGGTTTTTTGTTTGATTTGATGTGTACTGACTGAGTCAAGGACTCCTACACATTCTTTGTTTTTGAAGGTGCTATTCTCCCACGCTCTGTATTCAGGGTCAGGGTTTCTGATGAGCTTATTTTGAATTTGTTTTGTATCATCTTTATCACTCCTCTCCTCTCTCTCTCTCTCTCTCTCTCTCTCTCTCTCTCTCTCGTCTCCCTCTCTGTTTTCCTGACACCCAATTCCATTCTCTCTCTCCTTTATATTCTTCTATTTTTCATCCCCTTTCAAACTAACAACGTACCCTAAGCCACCACCGCATCGAGCTTCCGACCCTTTGACACTGCAGTCACTTTCCCACCCTCCTGCCTCTTCTTTCTCATGCTCAACTCTCTCCTTAACACTTCTTAATACTAATTGAGGTATATGACCTCTACTCTACCACCAAGGTCACAGCGATAATTAGTACGGTGGAAGGCATAGACAACACCAGTTGTTTGATTTTAAGCCAGATGTAATGCATGATTATTCACTTTTTTTTTTCTGGTGGAAATTAATGATCCTACTTTCCCTACATATTGTACCAATTAACACTAAATATCAAAATGGGAAGCAAGAACCTAGTCTACTGCTACATATTGTTTGCATACATTGTTGCTGTCATTAGGTCCCCTTCCCCCAATCTGTGAGGTACTAGTAACATAGAGGGACACTATAAACTCACCAGGTAGAAACTCTATGGCATCAGGCCCATCTAGATAGATGGGGAGACACCAAACATTATGAGAAAACAAGGACAAACCATCCCAAAGAACCCAGACCACCTCAATAGTAGACCCCATTGACACCGCAGTAGAGGAAATGTCAGAGATGAAATTCAGAAAATTCATGGTTAAACTGATCTATGAGATAAGAAATGAAGTCATAGAGAAAAATACAAGAAGTGAAAGATCATTTCAATGAGGAGATAGAGATCCTGAAGGAGAAGACAGAAATCCTCAAAATGAAGGAATCAGTAAACCAAATTAAAAATTCCATTGAAACCATCACCAATAGACTAGACCACTTAGAAGACAGAGTTTTAGGCAATGAATACAAAATATGTAATTGAGAAAATAAAGTTGACCATGAGGAAAAGATATTAAGAGACCATGAACAGAACTTCCAAGAAATATGGGATAACATGAAAAGACCAAACTTAAGATTTGTTGGGAAAGATGAAGGCTCCAAGATACAAACCAAAGGAACACATAATCTTTTCAATAAAATAATATCTGAAAAATTTCCAAACCTAAAGAACAAAATGGAAAATCAAATACAAGAGGCTTACCAGGACCCCAAATGTACAAAATTACAACAGACCCCCCCCCCAAGCACATTATTAAGAAAATGCCTAACATACTGAATAAGGATAGAATTTTAAAGGCTGCCAGAGGAAAAAACAAGAGGTAACATTTAGAGGGAAACCAATCTGGATCTCAGCTGATTTCTCAACCCAGACCCTCAAAGCTAAGAGGCCTTGGAATAATATACACCGAGCTCTGAAAGAAAATGGATGCCAGCCAAGAATATTATACCCAGCAAAAGTAAGGGTCAGAATTGACGATGAAATAAGAACCTTCCATGATAAACCAAAGTTAAAAGAATTTACAACTAGAGAGCCTGCACTACAAAACATACACAATGTGCTATTTCATGAAGAAGAAATGAAAAAGAAAAGTGAAAAAGAGCAAAGGGAGGAACTACACTAGAAGAATCATCCATCAAAGGAGAAACTAATTCAAATTAAAAACCAGGAATAAACCAAAACGACAGGAATAAAATTCACATCTCAATAATAACATTAAATGTAAATGGCCTAAATTAATCAACCAAAACACAAAGACTAGAAGATTGGATTAAGAAACAAGACCCAACAATATGCTGTCTCCAGGAGACTTGCCTCATAGGCAAAGACATCAACCAGCTGTCCTCCTGGAGGGTTTCAAGTTGTGCATGAGTTTCCCCAGGGGGCCTGTGGCCTGGGGGCTGACCATGAAGAACTTGATGAGGATTCCCAGGGAGAGGGGGAGGGAGAGGGGGAGGGGGAGGGAGAGGGAGAGTCTACACCAGGGAGTCACCCACCAAGAGTCCTACCAGCACCCGCCCCATCCAGGACTCACCAGAACAAACAGCAAAGCCTTCCAAAGCAGAGGAGACTTCATCCAGGCCAAGACAGGCGCTTCCCCAGGGGATTTCCCGGAGTGACTCTGCTGATCCACAGTGACCACTTGGGTCACCTCCTTCAGTACTAACCCCCCACATAGCACCCTGGCAACAAGGGCCAATTGTAACGAGGAACTGGTGCCGCCCACAGCTCTGCTCCCCTCTTGCTCACCGGCCCTGTCAGAGCCTCGTGAGGATGGTTGGACTCTCTGTTCATTTCTCGTGTTTTCCTTTCCAACATTCTTCTTGGTTAATTGCTGTTTCTAGATATTCATGACAGTAGGGTGAATTGTCATATTCTACATACAAGGGGTGCAACCCATCCCAATTTTGATCCCATTCTTGTGGTTGAACGTGATGTGGAATTTCACTGGCCGTGCGCTCACTATGGAGTGAAAGTCACGTCCGATTCGCTCCACTGACTTTCCTACTCCCACCCCTCTCCCTTCCCTTCCTTCCCCTTTTGTCTAATACAGTGAACTTCTAGGCTTCCCCTCCCTACCTCCCTCATTATGGGTCAGCTTCCACACATCAGAGAGAACATTGGCTTTGGGTTTTGTGGGATTGGATTATTTCATTTAGCATGACAGTCTCCAGTGCCATCCATTTACCAGGAAATGTCATAGTTTCATTCTTCTTTATGGCTGCGTAATAGCCCATTCTGTGTATACACCACATTTTCTTTATCCATTCATCTGTTGAAGGGCACCAAGGTGGGTTCCATAGCTTGGCTATTGTGAATTGAGCTGCTATAAACATTGATGTGACTGCATCTCTGTAGTATGCTGATTTTAAATCCTTTGGCTAGGGTGAATGGAGCCTCAATAAGTATTGATCTGTATTTATCACAATAGCATAATGACTGTATTTCTTTTGGGAACCAACTCTTCCAAATTATGCTGTACCTGAGTGCAAGTATACCACAACGAGGGAAATGAACCAGGCACAGGAAGACAGGACCACATGGTGTCAGATGGACCTGAGAGTTGGTTCCCCAGCACCTCCCCATAATCTCCCCTCCTCCCTCTCTATCCCCTTCCTCTATTCTATTTCTCCCTTCTATTTTTGTGAGAGATCCTTTTTTATTCCTCTAGGAATAGAGAAAATATTTGACCCTTGACTTTCTGAGTGTGGCCTATTTCACTTAACACAATACTCTCTAGTTCCATCCATCTACCAGCAGATGACATACTTCCATCCTTCTTTATGGCTGAGTAATATTCCATTCTGTATATGTACAACATTTTGTTTACCCATTCATCTGTTGATGGGCACCTGGACTGGTTCCATAACTTGGCTAGAAAGTGGGATAGCTGGGTCAAATGGTGGTTCCATTTCAAGTTTGCTAAGGAATCTCTATACTGCTTTCCAGAGTGGTTGCACCAGTTTGTATGTGTGAACATTTCCCCCACATCCTCTCCAACATTTATTGTTGCTTGTAATCTCGATGATCGCCATTCTGACTGGAGTACAGTGGAATCTCAGTGTATTTTTAATCTGCATCTCTCTGGTTGCTAGTGATGTTGAGCACTTTTTCCTATGTTTGTTGACAGATCGTATGTCTTCTGTGAAGTGCCTGTTCAGTTCCTTGGCCCATTTACTCACTGGGTTATTTGTTTGTTTTTGTTTGTTTGGACCTGAGAGAGGTGACAGCCCACAGAAGCTGAGAGTTGAACACGGGTCACCAGGGGCTGGGGAGGGCCGAGGGAGAGGGGGCACAGAGAGGGTGGTCAGTGGGACCAAGTTACAGTGACGTGCAGCCAAGGCGGGGACCACCCTGTAGGGAAGAGCCCCTTGATGTGGCCATGCCAACTTCTACCTGTCACCCAGGCTCGGCCAGTGATGGACGGGTCTGTCACCTGGGAGTCTGCTAGAAATGCTGAGTCTCGGGCCCCACCCAGGTGGACAGAATCCGAGGCCTCATCTCAGTGAGACTCTGGGGATCTGGACGGGCTCTGAAGCCTGGGGGCACGGATTGGGTCTCGGCCAGGACGGGGACCTCAGGAACCTCACGCTCCAGATTCCTGCTGAGGGTGACGAGTCTTTTGGAAAAAAATACCAAGGAGTGGGATAACTGGATCCTCCAGTGTTTCATTCTTCGTCTTTTGAGGAAACTCCACACGGCTTTCTAAAGTTCTCGGCTGCTGGGGCCGGGTTATACTGATGCGCAGTCCCAGCAACAGTGTGTCCTTGAAGGCTGCCGTTCTAACGGGAGCAAGAGGAAGTCTCAGGGCAGCTCTGATCTGCGTTTCTCCTGTTGCTAGGGATTTTTTCAGCCCCGAGACCAGTGCTGTTCACTGGAAATCAAACGCGCGTGAACTAGCTGTCTCTGGCTCTGTTAGAACCTCACCTGAGAATGAACGTTCATCATTCCACACGGAGTCTGAGGACAGGACTCTGCAGGGGCTTCCCTGGGAGGTTGGGACATGGATCTCTCCTGAGATCAGAGCCCAGATGGAGGCTGGGCTGCAGGCACCTGAAGCTGGACGGGGCAGCAGGATGTGGCTCCCGGATAGAGAGCTCCCAGGTTCTTGCTAAGGAGGACCCTTCAGGGGGTAGCTTACCACAGAGCCATGTGGGGGGTGCGCCATGGCAACTTGTCTGAGCGAATCTGGGGGTGACATGCTGTGTTGGTCAGGGTCCTCCCCAGCAGCAGGACCAAAGGTAGACATACTCACTGATTGATTGACGGAATGGCTCACGACACCGTGGGGGACAAGTTGTCCTACAATCTGCCACTGCGAGCTGTCGGCCCAGGAGAGCCAGGACCCCGTCTGAGCTGAGGCTGAAGTCTGAGAACTGTCCTGGGTGGGGGCGCGCTGGGGCCCTGGCATGAAGTCTCAGAGTCTGAAGACCCAGGAGCCAGGAGCTTGACGTCCAAGGGCGTCCGCGATGGTTGTCCAGCCCAGGGGTGGGGGGGAGGTGGAGAGAGACGGCCCTTTGCATTCTGCCTGGACCCTCAGCAGATTCAATGGCGTCTGCCATCCAAGAATCATTGCTGTGGGCTGAGGATGTGGCTCAAGCGGTAGCGCGCCCGCCTGGCATGCGTGCGGCCCGGGTTCGATCCTCAGCGCCACATACAGACAGAGATGTTGTGTCCGCCGAGAACTAAAACATAAATATTAAAAAAAAAAAAAGAATCATTGTTGCTGTTCTGACTCGAGCGTATTATGACTTTGTGCCCAGGTGAGCTCACTGCGTCTGCTCATTCACGGGCCCAGCACGATTTGGTGGGGTTAGTTCCCCGTGACCTCCCTCTCCCGTTTTTCCTTCTGTGTCTGTGGGATCCCCTTCTTGCAGGGGAGTCTCTTCCAGACGCACCTCCTAGACACACGGAAAGAACCTTCCCCGGCTACCTGGGCATGCCTTGGCCCAGTCGAGGCGACACATATTACACAGATCGTCACTTCTAGGGTGTGCTCCTGGTCACAGAGCCACGCTGACACAGTGTGCAGGGACTCCCCAGGGCTGGGCGTGCGGGGGGGGGGGGGGGGCGGGAGGCCACCACTGGGGCCACCTTGGAGGTATCTACTGTGGTGTGCATGCAAATGAATCCCGATTCTCTAGCAGCCACTTTATAAAAAAGTAAACGGTGGGCTGGGGATGTAGCTCTGTGGTAGAGCTTTTGCCCAGCATGCGCGAGGCCCTGGGTTCCATCCCCAGGGCTGCTAAAAAATCAAGTGAAAAATAAAAAGATGCATTAACTTGAGGATATGGTTTGAATATAGCTTGTCTTCCATGTGTCGGAGGCTTGGTCACCAGTGTAACGGCACTGAGAAGGGGAGAGGCGGGACCTTATGGGCAGCGATTGGGTCACTAGGGCACCGTCTTGGAAGGGATTCATGCCTGCCTCTCAGGTGGTTAAAAAGTGAGCTTGGCTTTTTTTAACTTGTTCTTTCGCTGCATGGCTTCTCTCTTTCTCTCTTGATCCCATGTGATGGCATCCACCATCTTATCATGCAGCCTGATGGCCTTCAACAGAGGTCAGCCAGATGGGGTTATCCAATCTTGGACTTTTAGCCTACAAAACTGTAAGCCAAATAAGCCTCTTTTCTTTATCAAGTTCTCAGTCTCAGCCATTTTGTTACGGCAACACAAAATGGGCTAAGATCTTGAATAATATATTCTGTTCATACAAAATATGCAAATATTACCATTTCAACATGCAATCAATATAAAATTATGACTGAGCTATTTTGCATTCTTTTTTTTTTAGTGACATTTTATTTTTGCATTCTTTGTTTGTACTGCTTGAAATCCAATGCATCGCTTATGTTTCACAACTTAACTAGGACTTGTCACATTTCAAGGGTTCAATATCCAGGGTGTTGACTGTCTTTAATTCTACACGTGTGATTTTGTGTGGACGGACCCCATGGGTAGATTATCCCCAGTTGTAAGAGACTCATCCTTTATTTCTTCCCAAATGATAGACTCATTGGCTTATTTGAAGTTCCAACTAAACCATTTTCCAATTTTCTTCTTTTGAAAATTGTAAGCCTGGGCTTCTCAGGTTGATATTTTATATCAGGAGCCCCTGGGTTTTCGGTACATTTATTCCACACTATTGACCTTTTTATACATACCACTTGTGCAAAAATTTGTCAGGAACAATATAAGAATTACAACAGCCGTGACTGATTTTGGCCTTTGACTCAGTGGAGAGAAACTAATTATGTGGAGAGAAACCAATTATGGGTTAAGCGACAGGAGCTCGGCAGCAATCCCACCTTGCCGCAGGTACTTAGGCAGCGCGGGGACCTTAACAGCATGAGCCCGGGTCCGGATGAACCAGGTAACGATTTCAATCAGCACAGGAGCCACGAGCTTTGGTCCTGCTCCGTTTAACGGTCATTTCATGACTTGAAAGATTTCTGGAGGAGTGGCATCACCCTTTGCTATGGGAGAGGAAGAGTCAGAAGTCCTTTCTATGCAGATGACATGGTTTTATTGTCACGAACCAGGAATGGCCTCATTACTGTCCAAAAAAATGGCTCCCGATGAACTGCTCCGACCCGCCAACTGCCATTTCTGCAGGTGTCCTCGGACCTTGAGCTGCCTTCTACTCCAAAAGGGCCACCTGCCCTCCTCGTCCTGTCCCTCGGGCTGCGTTCTCCCCCAGGCCACTCAGGGGACACACCAGGGGCCTGATACCAGGTGGCTTGTGGGTGGACTATCAGGGTTTCCCGGTCCTTCCTGGAGAACCGTGGAACACATGCACTTTGGAGAACACTCAGGCGGAATCGACTGCGACGTCGCGTGATGAGCCACCGTGCAGCTCCTTGGCGGGAGCAGACCCAGGGCTATTTTCTCCAGGAAAGAGATTTCCACGCTCCCACAACTGTCCCGACCCTGCAGCTCCCCGCAGGTGTTCCCTCAGGTGTTGGCAGAGGTCTCCTGCCTGGCTCCCCACGGGCACTCCCAGATGGCCCCGCCTCTGTCCCCAAGGGCTTCTCAAGGTGTCCATAGGAGTTCCCACGGTGTCCCCACAGAAGGTCCATAGCTGTTCCCCCAGGTGTCCCCACAGATGGCCCACAGTGTCCCCCTAGGTGTCCCAGAGGATTCTGACAGGTATTTACATAGTTTCTCCGACTATTCTCACAGGAATTTTCCCAGTATCCCTACAGGTATCTCCACAGGCATCATCACAGGTGTTCCCCCAGGTGCAACAGGTGTTCCCACAGGTGTTCCCACAGGTGTTCCCCCAGATGTACCAAGGTGTTCCCCCAGGTGTTCCCCCAGGTGTTCCCCCAGGTGTAACAGGTGTTCCCACAGGTGTTCCCACGGGTGTTCCCCCAGGTGTAACAAGGTGTCCCCACAGGTGTTCCCTCAGGTGTTCCCACAGGTGTAACAAGGTGTTCCCACAGGTGTTCCCCAGGTGTAACAGGTGTTCCAATGGGTGTTCACACAGGTGTTCCCACAGGTGTTCCCCCAGGTGTAACAGGTGTTCCCACAGGTGTTCCCACAGGTATTTCCATGGGTGTTCCCACAGGTGTCTCCTCAGGTGTTCCCACAGGTGCTCCCACAGGTGTTCCCACAGGTGTTCCCCCAGGTGTTCCCACAGGTATTCCCACGGGTGTTCCCACAGGTGTTCCCACAGGTGTTCCCCAGGTGTTCCCACGGGTGTTCCCACAGGTGTTCCCCCAGGTGTTCCCACAGGTATTCCCACGGGTGTTCCCACAGGTGTTCCCACAGGTGTTCCCCAGGTGTTCCCACGGGTGTTCCCACAGGTGTTCCCACGAGTGTTCCCCCAGGTGTTCCCACAGGTATTCCCCAGGTGCTCCCACAGGTGTTCCCACGGGTGTTCCCACAGGTGTTCCCACAGGTGCTCCCAAGGTGTTCCCCCAGGTGTAACAAGGTGTTCCCACGGGTGTTCCCACAGGTGTTCCCCCAGGTGTTCCCACAGGTATTCCCACGGGTGTTCCCACAGGTGTTCCCCCAGGTGTTCCCACAGGTATTCCCACGGGTGTTCCCACAGGTGTTCCCACAGGTGTTCCCCAGGTGTTCCCACGGGTGTTCCCACAGGTGTTCCCACGAGTGTTCCCCCAGGTGTTCCCACAGGTATTCCCCAGGTGCTCCCACAGGTGTTCCCACGGGTGTTCCCACAGGTGTTCCCACAGGTGCTCCCAAGGTGTTCCCCCAGGTGTAACAAGGTGTTCCCACGGGTGTTCCCACAGGTGTTCCCCCAGGTGTTCCCACAGGTATTCCCACGGGTGTTCCCACAGGTGTTCCCCCAGGTGTTCCCACAGGTATTCCCACGGGTGTTCCCACAGGTGTTCCCACAGGTGTTCCCCAGGTGTTCCCACGGGTGTTCCCACAGGTGTTCCCACGAGTGTTCCCACAGGTGTTCCCACGAGTGTTCCCCCAGGTGTTCCCACAGGTATTCCCCAGGTGCTCCCACAGGTGTTCCCACGGGTGTTCCCACAGGTGTTCCCACAGGTGCTCCCAAGGTGTTCCCCCAGGTGTAACAAGGTGTTCCCACAGGTGTTCCCACAGGTGTTCGCACGGGTGTTCCCACAGGTGTTCCCCAGGTGTTCCCACGGGTGTTCCCACGGGTGTTCCCACAGGTGTTCCCCAAGGTGTTCCCACAGGTATTCCCCAGGTGTTCCCACAGGTGTTCCCACGGGTGTTCCCACAGGTGTTCCCACAGGTGCTCCCAAGGTGTTCCCCCAGGTGTAACAAGGTGTTCCCACAGGTGTTCCCACAGGTGTTCCCACAAGTGTAACAAGGTGTTCCCACAGGTGTTCCCACGGGTGTTCCCACGGGTGTTCCCACAGGTGTTCCCACAGGTGTTCGCACGGGTGTTCCCACGGGTGTTCCCCCAGGTGTTCCCACAGGTGTTCCCAAGGTGTTCCCCCAGGTGTTCCCACAGGTGTTCCCACAGGTGCTCCCACAGGTGTTCGCACGGGTGTTCCCACGGGTGTTCCCACAGGTGTTCCCACAGGTGTTCCCACAGGTGCTCCCAAGGTGTTCCCCCAGGTGTAACAAGGTGTTCCCACAGGTGTTCCCACAGGTGTTCCCACAAGTGTAACAAGGTGTTCCCACAGGTGTTCCCACGGGTGTTCCCACAGGTGTTCCCAAGGTGTTCCCCCAGGTGTTCCCACAGGTGTTCCCACAGGTGCTCCCACAGGTGTTCGCACGGGTGTTCCCACGGGTGTTCCCCCAGGTGTTCCCACAGGTGTTCCCACAGGTGCTCCCAAGGTGTTCCCCCAGGTGTAACAAGGTGTTCCCACAGGTGTTCCCACAGGTGTTCCCACAAGTGTAACAAGGTGTTCCCACGGGTGTTCCCACGGGTGTTCCCACGGGTGTTCCCCAGGTGTTCCCACAGGTGTTCCCACAGGTGCTCCCACAGGTGTTCGCACGGGTGTTCCCACGGGTGTTCCCACAAGTGTAACAAGGTGTTCCCACAGGTGTTCCCCAGGTGTTCCCACAGGTGTTCCCACGGGTGTTCCCGGGTGTTCCCACGGGTGTTCCCACGGGTGTTCCCACGGGTGTTCCCACGGGTGTTCCCACAAGTGTAACAAGGTGTTCCCACAGGTGTTCCCACGGGTGTTCCCACGGGTGTTCCCACAGGTGTTCCCCAGGTGTTCCCACAGGTGTTCCCACAAGTGTAACAAGGTGTTCCCACAAGTGTAACAAGGTGTTCCCACGGGTGTTCCCACAGGTGTTCCCCAGGTGTTCCCCAGGTGTTCCCACAGGTGTTCCCCAGGTGTTCCCACGGGTGTTCCCCAGGTGTTCCCACAGGTGTTCCCACAAGTGTAACAAGGTGTTCCCACAAGTGTAACAAGATGTTCCCACAGGTGTTCCCACAGGTATTTCCATGGGTGTTCCCACAGGTGTTGCCTCAGGTGTTCCCACAGGTGTTCCCCAAGTGTAACAGGTGTTCCAATGGGTGTTCACACAGGTGTTCCCACAGGTGTTCCCCCAGGTGTAACAGGTGTTCCCACAGGTGTTCCCATGGGTGTTCCCACTGGTGCAACAGGTGTTCCCACAGGTATTTCCATGGGTGTTCCCACAGGTGTCTCCTCAGGTGTTCCCACAGGTGCTCCCACAGGTGTTCCCACAGGTGTTCCCCCAGGTGTTCCCACAGGTATTCCCACGGGTGTTCCCACAGGTGTTCCCACAGGTGTTCCCCAGGTGTTCCCACGGGTGTTCCCACGGGTGTTCCCACAGGTGTTCCCCAAGGTGTTCCCACAGGTGTTCCCACAGGTGTTCCCCCAGGTGTTCCCCCAGGTGTTCCCACGGGTGTTCCCCCAGGTGTTCCCACAGGTGTTCCCAAGGTGTTCCCCCAGGTGTTCCCACAGGTGTTCCCACAGGTGCTCCCACAGGTGTTCGCACGGGTGTTCCCACGGGTGTTCCCACAGGTGTTCCCACGGGTGTTCCCCCAGGTGTTCCCACGGGTGTTCCCAAGGTGTTCCCCCAGGTGTTCCCACAGGTGTTCCCACAGGTGCTCCCACAGGTGTTCGCACGGGTGTTCCCACGGGTGTTCCCACAGGTGTTCCCACAGGTGTTCCCACAGGTGCTCCCACAGGTGTTCGCACGGGTGTTCCCACGGGTGTTCCCACAGGTGTTCCCACGGGTGTTCCCACAGGTGTTCCCACGGGTGTTCCCACAGGTGTTCCCACAGGTGTTCCCACAGGTGTTCCCACGGGTGTTCCCCCAGGTGTTCCCACGGGTGTTCCCCCAGGTGTTCCCACAGGTGTTCCCAAGGTGTTCCCCCAGGTGTTCCCACAGGTGTTCCCACAGGTGCTCCCACAGGTGTTCGCACGGGTGTTCCCACGGGTGTTCCCACAGGTGTTCCCACAGGTGTTCCCACAGGTGCTCCCAAGGTGTTCCCCCAGGTGTAACAAGGTGTTCCCACGGGTGTTCCCACAGGTGTTCCCACAAGTGTAACAAGGTGTTCCCACGGGTGTTCCCCAGGTGTTCCCACGGGTGTTCCCATGGGTGTTCCCACAGGTGTTCCCACGGGTGTTCCCACGGGTGTTCCCACAGGTGTTCCCACGGGTGTTCCCACGGGTGTTCCCACGGGTGTTCCCACGGGTGTTCCCCAGGTGTTCCCACAAGTGTAACAAGGTGTTCCCACGGGTGTTCCCCAGGTGTTCCCACGGGTGTTCCCACGGGTGTTCCCACGGGTGTTCCCACGGGTGTTCCCACGGGTGTTCCCACGGGTGTTCCCACAGGTGTTCCCACGGGTGTTCCCCAGGTGTTCCCACGGGTGTTCCCACGGGTGTTCCCACAGGTGTTCCCCAAGGTGTTCCCACAGGTGTTCCCACAGGTGTTCCCCCAGGTGTTCCCCCAGGTGTTCCCACGGGTGTTCCCCCAGGTGTTCCCACAGGTGTTCCCAAGGTGTTCCCCCAGGTGTTCCCACAGGTGTTCCCACAGGTGCTCCCACAGGTGTTCGCACGGGTGTTCCCACGGGTGTTCCCACAGGTGTTCCCACGGGTGTTCCCCCAGGTGTTCCCACGGGTGTTCCCAAGGTGTTCCCCCAGGTGTTCCCACAGGTGTTCCCACAGGTGCTCCCACAGGTGTTCGCACGGGTGTTCCCACGGGTGTTCCCACAGGTGTTCCCACAGGTGTTCCCACAGGTGCTCCCACAGGTGTTCGCACGGGTGTTCCCACGGGTGTTCCCACAGGTGTTCCCACGGGTGTTCCCACAGGTGTTCCCACGGGTGTTCCCACAGGTGTTCCCACAGGTGTTCCCACAGGTGTTCCCACGGGTGTTCCCCCAGGTGTTCCCACGGGTGTTCCCCCAGGTGTTCCCACAGGTGTTCCCAAGGTGTTCGCACGGGTGTTCCCACGGGTGTTCCCACAGGTGTTCCCACAGGTGTTCCCACAGGTGCTCCCAAGGTGTTCCCCCAGGTGTAACAAGGTGTTCCCACGGGTGTTCCCACAGGTGTTCCCACAAGTGTAACAAGGTGTTCCCACGGGTGTTCCCCAGGTGTTCCCACGGGTGTTCCCATGGGTGTTCCCACGGGTGTTCCCACGGGTGTTCCCACAAGTGTAACAAGGTGTTCCCACAGGTGTTCCCACGGGTGTTCCCACAGGTGTTCCCCAGGTGTTCCCACAGGTGTTCCCCAGGTGTTCCCACAGGTGTTCCCCCAGGTGTAACAAGGTGTTCCCACATGTGTTCCCACAGGTGTTCCCCCAGGTGTTCCCCAGGTGTTCCCCAGGTGTTCCCACAGGTGTTCCCCCAGGTGTTCCCCAGGTGTTCCCCAGGTGTCCCATGGCTTCTCTGTGTGGGGGTTGGCCTGCTCCATGGGCTGACGCATGGCCTTGTCCCTGAGCCGGTTCCACGAAGGCTGTGACGAGGGCCGTTGCTGTGGGCTGGTGCGTCCCCTCCTCAGGGCCTCCCTGCAGGGCCCGAGCTTCCCTGGGAACCCCCAGCACCCTCAAAAATTTCAGTTTTTTGAGACAATTTAATGCGTGTCCTGTGACGCTAACAAGAGTGCTAACACGAGCTTTTGCACTCGTCTGTGTGCCGCCAGGTGGGTGGGCGGCCGGGGACAGGAGTGAGGACAGAGGGACCCTGAGAGCAGGACGGCACAGACTGACCCCAGACCCTGTGGCCTTGGTGACAGGGTCCCTGCAGTCCTGACACCCGCCGTCCTGTGGAAGGCTGGGCCAGGTCTGTGCACACAGGTGACCCAGCACGTCGGCCCACACCAGGCCCAGGGCAGAGGAGGGAGAGACGGGCTGCAGACCCGGGGCCAGAGGAGGCTGGGCTGGCTCCCCGCAGCCCCAGGAAGAGGACGTGGTCAGCACCACGTGGTCCTGGAGGCCACGTGGGGCCTTCCCTGGGCTTCCTCCCCAGCCCTGGGGGCGCCTGGAGTTCCCTGGGTCCCTGGGTCCTGCGGGGAAGACCAGCCAGACCCTGGGAGCCGGTGGACGGAGCCTCTGAACCCCAGAGCTTCCCTTCCCCACGGGGCAGGCGGGTCGCAGGATAAAGCAGACAGAGACAGGAATGGGGCGCCCAGGGCTGAAGGTTAGGGAGCGTCTCTGCAGGGCCCCAGGACACAGGCCAAGCACCGCCTCCTGGGCTCAGCTGCTGCCTTGCTCCCCTGCAGGAGGATCACTGGGTCTCAGTTTCGTGGAAAGTCTGTGAAATGCCAGCTTTGGACCCGAAGCCAGAGAAGTGCAGTGATGGGTGGCATAGACTGCTGGGTCCCTGTGTGGCTGTCCAGCAGGAGGCCGAGTCTCACCAGCCTTGAGAGCCTCCTCTGTGGAGCGGATGATAGCAGCTACGGCAGGAGCTGGGAGGAGAGCTGAAAGGAGACAGTGCAAAGGGCCTGTGGTCAGCCCCGTCAGCGCACATGAGTGGCAGTTCCTTTCCCTGCAACCCAACTGCAGCAGGGAAGACAGTTCTGTCAACTGATTTCAGTTGTCATCAGAATCCCTTTTGCAGTCTGTCTCTGGTGATGGTTGCTACGACTGTCTCAAAGGTTCAGCAGGCACCATCCCGCGTGCCGCTGCTGGACTCCTTCTAACCTGGGATTTACTGGCGTGTTGTCTGTGAGGACTCCTCCAAGGAGCCCACAAATTAGAAGTGTAATAGGCGTCCTGGGGTCTGACACGGACGGCATGTGTTACGGGTCGTCTATGGACCAAGAGTGAGCGGCTGGCCTCCAGTCTGCCTGGCCTCCCACTCGGGGGGCTCTGGGGTGGAGGCAGGGGCTGGCGGGTGGTGGGGGACCCTGTGGTTACAGTGGGGGCCCCTTTCTTCTGTGCCCCAGGCTCCCCGTCCTCAGGTTTGTGGTTAAATGCCCTTCACACACCTGTGCCCCTTCTGTGTTCCAGAACTTTCCTTCAGAGACAAGGCAAGCATTCACTCCTTCCTTCCCTTCCTCCTCACTGAGTGTCGAAGGAGTCCCTCACAGGGATCTGTAATCACACAGCAGTGACACCGAAAGTGATGAAAAATTTAAAAACCCCAGAAACTCTGTCTGTATTTTGAGTATGAATAGGTGCCGGGAACTTCATTTTCCCAGAATTGAAAACCAGGGCGCACTAGGGGTAAAAGAACTTTTCCATGATCAGAGAGGTTTATTGACCTGCCCAGAGCCACACAGCAAAGAGGAGAGTAGCTGGGAAACTTTGGGTCACTTACTAACACTGCAATCCCCGTCTCCTCCTTTGTGAAATGGGTTATGGAGTGAACTCTGCCGCAGGCAGGACTGGGGGCGGCTTGGCAGGCTACTGGGGAGGTTTCTTGTGGAGAGAGCAGTGTCCTCCTTCCCTTCCTTCAGAGGCCACGGAACGTTCTGGAAATGGCAGTCTCTGCACAGAGGCTTTGAGCAGAGCCCTGAAGGGCCCAGCTAGCCACACTGGAATGGTGGCCCTGGGGGGGAAGAACTGTCCAAGCCGCGGGGAGGTTGGTGGAAGAGCGGAGGCTGGGGTTGTGGCATGGAAGGTGTCCCTGGGGCCCAGAACCGGTCCCTCCCACACGGCAGACAGCAGACCGCGGAGGGGACGAGGCTCCAGGCCTCCCGGCACAGCTGTCCAGGGGCGCCCAGCTCCCGGCCCAGCCCTGTCCGTTCTCCCGAGCTTGCTCTCGTGGCCTCTGGGCCTCCGTTTCCCCAGGTCTCTTGGGCGGCTCCCTGGGTCCCTGGCCTGTGTGGGCTCCAGGAGGTCCTCGGGCGTAGCTCGGGGTGGGCGCACAGTAGGTCTCCACCAGGCACAGGTCAGGGCGGCCTGGGAGGGGTTGTGCTGGACGCTGCGCCACGGGGGCACCTGGCCCAGGTGGGCAGCCGCACTTCAGTTTGGGGGACCTGAGGGGAGGTCCAGGTCTGGGCCTAGGCAGCCCTGAACCCAGCCCTGCGACTCCGGACACCCTTCTCCATGCCCTGCCCACCCCACCCCAGGCCTTGCTGTCACCTGGAGCCCCGCCCTTCCACCACGGAGGCCAGCGGCCTGTCTGCCTGCCTGTGCTCAAGAGCCTGCCCTGAGCCTTGAGTCCAGGCAAGAAGAGCGGTCCTGCCAAGTCTGTGAACGACCCCGGAGCCCACTGTGCCCCCTCGGCCTGGGCCGTCGCGGGAACACGTGGGACCACTGGCCTCTTGGCCCTGGCTGTTCCCTCTTCTGGAATGCTGTTCCCTGCACAGCCTCAGGGCTCATTCTTTCAGCTTTCCCTGCTTTGACACTTGACCCCCCTTTTCTGTCCCTGCAGCTCACCCCCTTCTCAATGCTACTTATTTACTTCCTTAGTGACCCCCTTAGGGTCCCCTTGGAGTTGACCCCCTCCCCCGGCCTCCCCACCAACCCGATGGTCAGCCCAGAGGGTCCGAGTTTGCCCATTTATTTACCCATGTCCCCACCCGCCGGCACGGTATCTGGCACAACCAGTGTTCACTCATCACATAAATACTTACTCACCCAAAGAAAGAAACTTTAGAAGATGCTTTGAGTTCTGTCCTCTGGGCCACCTCTGGGCCACACAAGTATCTACATGTTTATGTCACAGGCTTCCAGTCACCCACACGGGTACCAGTCCATGGGCCCTACGTCTCCGACACGCCGCTCCTCCTGTCGGACCAGAACAATCTGTCACCAAAACATTAAATTCTCTAACAACGGCAATAATCGCATCCTATGTTTAACACCCTGTTATTACAGTTAAATTATGCACTGTGTTTGTAGAATGAACCAGGAACCAGTCCCGTTTTCCTCCTCTGGGTGGGATTCTTCTGACGGGGGCCTAATGCTCACTTCCCCTATTAGATGTTCACAGAGCCACTGGAAAGAGGGTCATTTTTGCAAAAAAGGCTGGAGGGCTTTCTAAGCTTTCCCAAGGGCCTCTCTCAGTTCTTTGATATTTAAATGATCCTCTTTTGCGGTGCTTATTCATTATCCTCCTTGCTTTTCTCTTTGTTAATTACTGAGGGGCTTAACCCTTTACAGGGCCACTAATAAGTAGCATGTGTTCGAGGCTGCCTGTGCGCAGCGCTTTCATGTGTGCTCCTGGGTGTAACCTACCTGCAACTCCACGTAGCAGAGTGTGGGTTAGATGATCAGCACACGCTGGGAGGAAACTGAGGCATAGGGAGGTTAAGGACCTGCTCATGACCCTGCACCTGGGAGGGGGCGTGTGGGACATGAGTGGCAGGGGCTGGCTTGGTCCCTCCCCTGGCCACACGCCATCATCACTTGCATCGATCTCATGAAATCCTGTTTCTTGTGAGATTTTCGTTTTCAGGTGAAATTCACCTGCACCTCCTGGGCACGGCGTCCTGGGGTGTTAATGTCCCATAATCTTGGAGGGATTCTGAGGACAGGTTCCAGCGGTGTCACGGGCCACGGGGGCAGGCTGGTGTTGGGGTGGGGGTCTTAGAGCGAGTGGCCAGTCCATTCGTGATCTCTGTGTTTGGCCAAGGGACAAGCTGCAGGAGCCGCCCCAGGGACCAGCAGACTGATAATGGGGTGAAGGCCCGGCCACGTCCAGGCTTCCTTCTTGGATAGTGGAGGGGTAGTTGGGGCCACTCGGGGGGTCAGGGCGGGCCAGGCCAGGGTGGAGGGGACTACCAGCTCCCTGCCAGCCCTCCCGGGAGGTTCGAGGCCTCCCCACAGGGAGCAAGGTCTGGTTGTGCCTCTTTACCCTCCAGTCAGCTGAGGCGTGGGACGTCAGTCATGTGGCCGGGCTCTCAGGTCCAGGTCCCCATCGGGGTGTGTGGGTCTCCCTCCCCATGGCCTCCCCGTGGCCCTGCGCTGCCTCCCCGTCAGGGCAGAGAGACTGCTTGAGGGGCTGCGGGGAGGCTGGGGCTGGGTGTTGGTGGCAGGGGGTGGGGAGCCTGGGGGAGCTTGGCCTTGGTCAAAGCAGCCAACGGCCACTGTTCCCCACTGGCTGCCCCTGGGGTTCTCCAACTTCTTATTTTTGGAAACAGATTTGTTTTCTAGAAATGATGGAGGAGGAGCAAGAGGGGGAGGAGGGGGAGGAAGAGGAGGGGGGAGGGGGAAGAAGAGGAGGGGGAGGGGAGGAGGAAGGGCAGGAGGAGGGGAAGGAGAGGAGGAGGGTGAGGAGGGGAGGGTGAGGAGGGGAGGAGGAGGAGGGGAGAGAGATGGGGAGGAGGAGGGGGGAGGAGGAGGGGGAAGAGGGGGAGGAGGGGGAGGAAGAGGAGGGGGAGGAGGGGTGGAGGAAGGGCAGGAGGAGGGGGAGGAGAGGAGGAGGGGGAGGAGGGGAGGGGGAGGAGGAGAGGAGGAGGAGGGGAGGGAGAGGGGGGAGGAGGGGGGAGGAGGAGGGGAAGAGAGGAGGAGGGGGAAGAGAGGAGGAGGGGGAAGAGGGGGAGGAGGGGGAGGAAGAGGAGGGGGAGGAGGGGTGGAGGAAGGGCAGGAGGAGGGGGAGGAGAGAAGGAGGGGGAGGAGGGGAGGGGGAGGAGGAGAGGAGGAGGAGGGGGAAGAGGGGGAGGAGGGGGAGGAAGAGGAGGGGGAGGAGGGGTGAGGAAGGGCAGGAGGAGGGGGAGGAGAGGAGGAGGGGGAGGAGGGGTGGAGGAAGGGCAGGAGGAGGGGGAGGAGAGGAGGAGGGGGAGGAGGGAGGGGAGGGAGAGGGAGGGGAGAGGAGGGGGAGGAGGAGGGGGAAGAGAGGAGGGAGGGGGAGGAGGGGAGAGGAGGAGGGAGGAGGGAGGAGGGGGAGGAGGGGAGGGGGAGGAGGGGAGGAGGAGGAGGGGGAAGAGGGGGAGGAGGAGCGGGAGGAGGGGAGGGGGAGGGGAGGAGGAGGGGGAGGAGGGGAGGAGGAGGGAGGAGGAGGAGGGAGGAGAAGAGGGGGAGGACAGGGGGGAGGAGGGAGAGGCAGAGGGTAGCCCTCTGATAATTCCATGGCTGCCACTGACAAAGCGGAGATCTCTCTCTCCCCAATTTCAGGGTGGCAACCAAGTACCCTTCTCTGCCAGCCTCAGAAATGTCAGGGTGACCAGATGGAGAGGAGCCAGGGTGAGGCAGAGGGACAGAGCTCGGCTTCCAGCAGGGCCCACTGGACACAGAGAGTGTCTCTTGATTCATGTTCAGTTACCCAGCGCCTCTCTTCACGGGCTAGCAGCAAATCTCCCAGGGAGCATCTGTCCACCGGCCACCGCGGCCTGTGCTGGCTCACCCTCTGGCCACCTCCTGGCCTGGTGGTGGTGGGGGCTGGGAACTGGGCCTCAGTTCTGGCTGGACCAGGGGTCACTGGAAAGGGCCGTGTGTGCACCCCACCATCAGTCTGCCTCTGCCCGGAGACCCCTGTTCTCCACTGTCGGTTTCCCTGGGTGTCTGGGGACCCAGGTCTGCAGTGCGGGGTCTTGGCTGGTGACACGGTGGGCCCCCCCCTTCCCAAGCTGGGCAAACCTGGGGGAGGGGGAGGGCGTGGGCGTCCTGGGGGAGGGGCATGGCCAGGCTCCAGGGGACTCCTCCTCTGCTGTATTCTCCTTGCCCAGTCCCCTCTGATGTCCAGTCCTCTTCCGGTGGCCGCCGTCTCCCTCCATCTCCCTGTCTAGGCGGGCTCCCGGGGACTTCAGAAATAGTCCTGGGGCTCAGACAGCCTCCGGAGGAAAGGGAAATGACTATTAGCTTGAGAAACAGCGCTGCATCCCATCAGGCGGGAAGTGGAGTTTCAGTGAGCACAGGACGGGGGAGGGGGTGCTCTGGACAGGGAGGGGTGGTCAGGGTGCTGGCGGGGTCAGCTTTGCCTTCCACTCGTTTTGCGGGCGGCAGGACTTGAGTTTCAGCTCCCCCAGTTACCTGCAGAGTGGCCGCGTTGGTTTCCTCCCCGCTCTCTGAGCCTCGGTTTCCTGGCCTGTGAAATGGGCTATTCGGACTTCCTCAACAGATCCACCGCCCAAGATTAAATGAGGTCATGCACCGGGCCTGGAACACAGTGGGCATCGGGGACGCACCTTTAGATAAGATCGAGGTTGCAAGGCGAAGGGGGTGAGCGACCCGGGCAGCGGGAGCAAGGAGGGGGCGTGTCCCGCGGGGGAGCTGTAGGGGGTTCGTGGAGCGTGCAGTGCGAGAAGGAGGCTGCGGAGGGCCTGCCGTTTCCTCTGATCAGGGGCTGTGCTGGCCGTCCACCGGTCTTCTTCCAGCTCCTTCCTGGTCCTGCTGGGTGACCGTGGAGCTCGACGCCTGCGAACGTTTCTTTACCAGCGGTCGCGATGCTGGTCCTGGCCAGTAGAGGGCGCCGGAGGACAGGCTGCTGCTGGCTGCAGGGCTGGCGGCGAGTAGTGGCCGGGCCCGGGGCTCTCCTCCAGTGATGTGCGGGAGAACCCGCCCGTGAGTTTGGGAGAAGCCGACAAGCAGGTGGCTTCCTGCCTGCTGTGGTCTGAATGTGTTCTCCTAAATTACTAAATGCACACGTTGAAACTTCTTTGATGCTGTGATAAAGTTAAGAGGCGCGGCCTTTAGCAGGTGAGGTGAGGGTGCTGAGCCCTCGTGCAAGGACTGATTAGCGTCCTCGAAAAGGGCTGGAGAGAACTAGCTGGGCCCCCTTGCCCCTCTACTTCCTTGGCTAGGCAAGGACGCAGCATTCAAGGCCCGTCTTGGAAGCAGAGTGGACCCCCCTCCAGACACTGACCTGCTGGACCTTGATCTTGAACATCGGCCTTCAGAACTGTAGGAAATTAATTTCCATAACGACTAAATACCTAGTCTGTGTTGGTTATAGCATAGGATCTGGCCTGTGGCATTCAGGAGAACTCAATGGGGGAGTTGGGGGGTTCTTTCAAAATTCCTCCCTTGGCCTGCAGGTGGAGCCGCTCCCTCTGTCTGCTATTTCTGTTCCCTTGATCCTTCTTAGTAGTTAATCTCCTGCTACTAGTTAGTTAATAGTTCTCAGTGTTAAACTGATATCCTGACCAGGCCCTTACTGATCTGCATGGTGGTTGTGGTTTAGAGGGAAAAGCATCGGATCTCTGGAGCAGGAGACCCAGGCTTCTTAGGCTGTGTGAATTGGCTAAGTCACTCTCCCTCTCTGATCCTCAGTTTCCTTATCTGTGCAAGAGTGGTTTGGAGTAGGCGGCCCCAGATGCCCCTTCCAGCTGTGCTTTTCTGGCTCTGTATCCCGAATGGGGCCTTCCTGTCTTTATGCACCCACCCCACTGGTGGCACAAGGGGGGTCCAGACTTAAGCTGGAGTCTCGGGGCCTGGGTCCTGTGGGCTCTGCCTCTGAGGTGCCGTGTGATGGTGGACAATGCTCTTGGGCTCCTGGAGACTCCGTTTCTTCATGTTCCCCTTGCAGCAGCCTGAGCCTGCAGGGTGGACGGCCCTGTGCAGACGCCTCTGGTTGCTGCTCAGAAATGAGGCTCTGCCTCCCAGTCCCCATGTGACCTGCTTCTGGTCTGAAGGTCTGGGTTCCGCATCTGCAAGGCAGAGCTCGTAACCTCGCCCTCCCTCACTCAGCTCCCTCCCAGCTCTAAGTGGGAGAACATACTCCCCACTGCTCCGTTGCTCTGGGGAATAAGAGCCACCGGGTGGGCCCCAAGGGAGACACACTGTGGTGACAGTGAGCACAGATGGGCACACCACTGCCTGGTCTGAATCCCAGATGTGCAGCTCCTGGCAAGTTACCTAAACCCTGTGACTCGGTTTCCCTTACTGGTCATGCAGGACAGCACAGGCAATTTCCTGGGGCTGCTGCAGCAGGCTAGTACCAGCAGGGGGCGCTGAAAACAACAGACATTAATTCTCTCACAGTCCTGGAGGCTGGAAGTCCAAACTCAAAGTGTCAGCAGGGCTGTGTTCCCTCAGGGGGCTTGCCCTGCTCTCTTGTGTTGCTGTCACAGAAAAACACAGCTAGGGTCATTAGAAAGAAATTTATTATTTATTATTCACTAGTAGAAATTTACTTCTCCCAGCTTGGAAGGCAGAGAGGCCAAGATCATGGGGCTGTCTCCCTGCAGGGGCCTTCTTGTTGGGTCAGGATGTGACAGAGGACAGAAATGGCACCAGAGCAGAAGAGCAAGAGTGAACTACTCCCGGAGCCCTTTCAGAGCCAGGGCTCAGCCCCCATGATGCAGGCACAAGGTCCTGCTCCCAGCACTGTTTCAAAGGGGACAGAAACACCCCAACAGGGGCAGGTCTGTCCCAGGTCCTTCCCTTAGCTCTGGGTTGCTGGTGTCCCAGATGCTCCTGGGCTGGTGGGCGCCTCCCTCCAGTCTCTGCCTTAGTGTCCCCTGACTTTTCCCTGTGCGTTTGTCATCAGTCCACCTGAGTGACCTCATCTCACCTTGACCACACCTGTAAGGAGCCCATCTGGGGCTCCGAACTTGAGCATTCTTTTTTTTTGGGGGGGGGCATGGTCCATTCCATTAAGGAAAGTGCTTACTTGGTGTCCTGAGGGCTCAGTAAATATTAGCAGACGCTTTACTCATGCAGTTCCTCGGAGAGATGAGCACCCAGCTAAAGGGCGCTGGGCTCAGGCTCCGGGGACCCCTCCTCTGTCCTGAGGGTGCATCCTGGTCCTGGCTCACCCCATTCCCGCCCACAGGCCCCGCCCACAGGGCCACTTCCGGGGGTGGAGCCTGGCTTCCAGGCCTGTCGGAGGCTTGCTGGAAAACCTGGCTTTCCCTGGATTCTCGACCGTTCTTCTGGGACTCACGCCAGGAAGGTCCTCCTGTGATCCAGGCAGGTGGCTTCTGTCTGAAGGGAGGGAGGTCCCAGGCCAGCCTGCCGCCCTGTGACAGGTGTGGGGTCCTGCTTCACCTGCCCCAAGGCCCCTAGCGGCATCCCAGGAACCAGACATCTGCGTGTTCAAGGGTTCCCTGGGGCTTGGTCCTCCAGGGCCTCAACGCAGCCAATAGAGTGACTGAGGAGGAGGCCTGGGGACTTGGGGGCCACAGGACATAGCTCGAGAGATCACCAGGATGAACCCACTCTACCCCCGGCCACTAGGGAAGCCTCGGTCATGCCGGCGGAGCCCAGGGCAAGGCGGGCGACACAGGGGTCCAGAGCACAGACCTTGGGGCCCGGCCTGGCGGGAGGCTGAGCTCTGCCACCTGCCCGCTGTGGACACTCCGCACGTCGCTTACCTCTCGAGGCCTCCGTTCCCCTTCTCTGGCTCCCAGATGTCGTGAGGGTCCCCCAAGTGCCACGTGCAAAACCCTCGTGAGAGAGCAGCGCGGCGGAGGGCTGGCTGCCCTGAGCCCTGCACTCGGCCACCGCCCGGCACCTCTGGCCTGCTCGGTGTGGGCGTCCCCCGTCGCCAGCCTGTCCCCTTTCAGGCAAGAAGGGCTGCATTGTCTGGAGACAAGTTAAAAATAAAACCAACAGAAGCTTGATTTTTATTAACCCCCCCCCTCAACACTGGACAAGGACGGGGATTACCCAGTCCTCCCCCCAGGCTGGCCCTCCCCCTCCCCCTTCCCCTCCCCCTCCTCTCCTGTCCTCATTCTTCTCCTCCTTTTCTTCTCTCTTCCCCCTTCCTCCTCCCCTCCCTCCTTTCCTTCTTCCCTCTCTTCTTCCTCCCTCTTTTCCCACCCCCTTCTCCCTCCTCCCCCTTGTCTCTTTTGTCCCCTAACCCCCATATTTTTATTTATCTTTTATTTGCAAAGCATCTAGCTTCTTTTAACATCCTGTACAACTTATTAGGCATGAGAATTATTTCCTCCCCGCACTGGAATGTCAAAGGCAGACATCTTTGGTTCACTGACAATCCCAAGTGCCCAGATCGGTGCCTAGTCTGCAAATGAGGCACTTGGTAAATGTTTGTTGAATGAATAAATTAGTGCTTGGATGGTAGAGATAAGCGACTTTATGTCCATCTCCAGTAATTCAGAAAGAAGTGTAAGGGGGCTCCCTCTGACTGTCCATCACCGAGTGACTGTGTTCACCATGAACACCAATCCGTGTCTGCGAAGATACCTGCTTATGGACCAAGATTTAATTCACCTGCTTGTCTCTGAAGCACCAGGAGGACCCATGCTTATCTGTGGCGTTCTAACCCCCCACCCCCTGCTGGCCCTCCTGGAAGACAGAAGGAGCCTGGTTTCTTTCCTGTCATACTGCAGCCTGTTGACAATGGTTCCAGTTTTGAAGAATTTTATTACTCCTGCCCTTTCTCCTCTCCATCTCACCATCCCCAGGGTCGGGCAGCCAGGGCAGGGGTCAGCCACAGAGGAGAGAAGCCCAAGGACAGGGACCAGTCTTTCAGGAAATGCTACATCACAGAGGCACCAGGACCCACTGTGTGTGACAAGGACAAGAGTGAGGTGGAGTGGAGAGCGGGGAGGAAGAGGTGATCTCTGGGTGGGGGCCTTTACAGGTGAGATCCAGGTCCAGACGCATGTTTAAGGACCCCAAGTTAGCTTCTGGAAAACGAGAATATCCTGTACTTGGCGAGGAGCACTGTGACGGAGCTGGCCAGTGTTTTTCCTTCTTGGTGGCCTAGAAGTCACCCAACTTACACTTGGCCATGGATGCAGTCAGCGTGGGCGACCTTTCTGCAGAGCAGGCAGGAGAGGTCATACTGCAGGCGGGGTCCTCCAGCCTGTTACAGCTGCTTGGCTGCCCCTGAGCCTTGAAACAGCCACACGCCATGCTTATATCACCATAGCTGTGCCTAGGTAAAACTTCACTTATGGACTGTCATGCCACCAAATAGTCTTTTTCTTCTGACCTCCCCCGGCCCCAACCAACAGTTTAAAAACGAAAAGCTATCCCTGGCTCACCGGCTGGGCAAACACAGGCCTGGGACCTGCAGCTCGCTGGATCCCCGGGAACTGCAGAGGCTGGTGGGAACCTGTTTTGCAGGCCAGGCCCAGAGGATCCAGGAAACGTCTTGCTCAAGAGAAAAGAATCCTAAACCCAGGAGGCCCTTCCCCTTCTGCGGACTGAGACTTGCCAGGGCCAGGCTACGCTCCATGGTTAAGGTCGCCTGGAGACTCTCCGAGGGTGCCAGAATGCTTGGTGTTCCAAACTGTTCCTTTAGGTGCAATTATGTTTGTTTTTTAGATACATTCACGCTGAGCACAGGGCAAAACACAGCTAAAATTTGTAATAAATGAATCCCCCGGCCTGTTAGGTCTTCCCTTTAGCCAATACTCCAACCTTTTGATGAGAGACGCAGGTATTCCCTAGGCGCCGGGTCCGGGGTGCGCGCCCGGGAGGAGCGGGAGGAGCGCGCGGGAAAGCCCGGCTGTCCGTCTGCAGCCCCCAGCCCTGGCCGGTGGAACTCCCTATGCTTGGAGCCGCCACCTAGGCACTGCCTTCCTCCCCTCACCTCTCTCTCGCTCTCTCCCGCGCTCTCTCCCCACTTAGTGGTTCATTTACTGCTCAATCTGTGATTAATTAAAACAATTTAAATAACTGTGCTGATGCTAAATTCATTTACAGCCACCTCCGCAGCGCTTGGCTGCGTGAGCACAGGGGAGCCAGGGTGCGGGCTCGTGCCGACCGCCAGGGGGCGCTGTGGTCCTAGGTTTGACCGAGACCGTGGCCTGGGCCGGCCGCTGAGTTGCGCGGAAGGAAAGGGTAAAATGTTGCTGCTCTCGCCTCCCACCCACCTCGCTTTCCTCCACCTGGCTCCCACTGTGCGCTCACAGTCCCCAGAGATCCTCTGGGCTAATCCAGAATAGGAAACGTCAGGGATGCAAACTCCTTTCCCACCTTGGGCCCAGGGACCCGGAGGGTCTTGTTTGCAGGAGGGAAAAGCAGAGGCCCAGATTGTGCCAAACGGAGGCCGGCCCGGGCTTCCCTTGGTGAGCCCCAAATGCAATGACCCCCAAGCTCATGAGCTGGGAGGACAGAGAGAGGTAGCAGAGGTAGGGAGAAGGCTGTCTGAAGACCCGCAGGGACTCCAGCGGTGCTGCCGCAAGCCAAGGAACCCAAGAGTGGCCTGAACTGGACGAGAAAGGAGGGATCCTCCCCTCCGTCCTTCGTGGGGACAGGAGGGACAGAGGACGCCTTGGTTTCAGACTTCTGGCTTTTGCAACTTAGAGAGAATAAATTCCTTTGTATGCTGCGGAGTTTGTGGAGCCTAGGGAACTTCCAGTGCTAAGAAGAAAACCATTCTCCAGGGTCCTCCGCTGTGCTGGACGCTGTGCTGGACACTTCCCTAGATGTGCTCACCAGTGTTTCCCAGCTTCAGCCTCACAGCAGCCCCACGAAGGAGGTTTAAGGGAACATCCCCGGTGGCCAGAGGGTCGTGCAGATGGGAAGCAACCAGGGCAAGTTCAAGCTCATGTCTGCCTCGATCCTCAGCTGGTGTGACCCCTGCCTACGGCCTGTGCTGGCCGTGCACAGGGAGTCTCAGGACTCCAGTAGGGGCAGCTGCCCGGCTTGCGAGTTCACATGACCTGAGATCGGTCTGAGTCAGTGACCTTGGGCAAGGGGCTTCACTGCACCTCTGTTCTCTGCACCTCTGTTCTCAATGGGGGTGGTTTTGCCCCCCAGGGGATATTTGGCAACATCTAGAGGCCAGTTTTGCCATCGGGGCTGCCTGAGGGTGCTGCTGGCATTGAGCAGGCCGAGGCCAGGGAGGCTGTGAGCATCCTTCAGTGTGTGGCAGCCCCACCAACCCCAAGGGTTGACAGAGGAGCCCTTGGGACATGGGCTGGCACTGTCACTTCTCTTAGCTCATTCTCTGTCACTCTCACGTTGCTTGTGTCCCTGCCAGGCCTCCAGTGCCCCTGGAATAGGCCAGGGACACTCCTGCCTCAGGGGACTTGCTTCAGAGTGCACCTGGGCAACTCGCACCAGGCTCACTCCTTGATAAACTGCACATTCTCAGTGATACTTAGTCCATCCACCTTATTTGAAATTGCAGTGCAGCTTCTTGGCCATGGGTCTCCCAACCCCTCTTTTTTTATTTTGCTCTAAAAATCTTTTATTTTAAAATCCATAGCATATACCACCTCCTAAAGTTGTGTGCATGTTACTTATTTCCTGTGCAGGTTTCTTGCCTGTCCCCAGCAAAGAATTTTTGGGGAGATATTTTTCTCAGCTGGTGCATTCCTAGCACTTACAATAGTGCATGTCACATGATAGGTGCTCGACACATATTTCTCAGATCAAAGGATGCCCTTTGAATAGATTTCTTTAAGAAAATTTTATTGGCAAATCATTACACATAACAGTGGGATTCATTGTGATATATTTGTTTGTGCACAATTTGGTCCATTTCATTCCCCTGTACCTCCCCTCTGCCTCCCTTCTTCCCCCTCCTGATTCCCTCTCTGGGCAGCACATGTCCTCCTGTGCACCAGAGTCAACATTGTGTTACATGGGGCCTGGGCAGAGTGGGATGGCATGCAACCAGGGGCATTCTTTGGGGGATCTGGGACAATAAGCTGCAGCCTACTTGGCCTGATTTAACAGAAAATTGGCCATAGCTTTGTGCAAAATCAGCATATCCATTTGGAAGACACTGACCAGCCCAGTGCCCTGCTGAGCCCTGTGTGTGTGTGCGCGGGAGGATGTGGGGAGTCAGGAGATGCTGGGCCTGGCTGGAGGATGCTGGCACTCCAGCCCTTGAGCAGGGGATGGGAAAGAGGGCATCAGGGAGAATTCCCAGTGAAACCTGAACCCAAGTTAGCGTTCCAAGAACCCTCCTGGATGCAGGGCCTCATGCAGCAGAACACTGCTGTCCCCACAGGTGCCCGAGCAGGGCCCTGGTATCCAGGGTGGCTCTGTGTCCCACTCAGCTGTGTGCCTAGGACATCATTGGTGCTATGGTGAAAAGTGGGGCCAAGCCAGGCTCAGGTCCTGGCTCCCCATGAGCTTACTTTGTGATTGGGCAAGTTGGTTAGGGTCATGATATAGAGGTGAGGTGTCCCCAAAGCTCACGTGTGAGACAATGCCAGGCAGTTCAGAGGCAGTCTGGTTGGTTATTCCCTGCTGGGGTTAACTTGGTGGGAACCGTAGGCAGGCAGGGTTGGCTGGAGGAGGTTTTTGGGGTTTATATTTTGTCCCTGGTGAACGGAGTTCTCTCCGCTTCCCTCCGTCACACCCTTCTGCCCTGATGTCCTGCCTCACCTGGGGCTCAGAGCAATGGAGTGGGCCGTCGGTGGACTGAGACCTCTGAGGCTGTGAGTAAGCTTCTCTACCTTGCCCTGTCAGGTGGTTGGCCACGTGGTGAAAGCGGACTGAAACAGCTGGCCTCTCTGGGTCTTAGTTTCTTGGCACTAAATGGCACGATTCTGGCCCCGCCCCCACTCCACAGGCTGCTGGGAGGATTAAATTAATCAGTGCATAATGAAGGTCCGGACTGCCCAGACTGCAGGAAGTGCTTTGTGACACCGTTGCTGCTGTTTTCATTATCCATTTGGAGATTTCTCCTCCTAGTCCTCGGTCCCCTTGGCCCTGTCACTGGCCCTGCTCCCACGTGGGTTCCAGCTTCTTAGGGCTTTTCCCTGCGCTAGATGCTCCAGCTCCCCAGGCCTGGGGGCCCAGCTCCAATTCTGGCTTACCTGGCTTCTCTCCTTGAACTGTCCTGAGCAGGCCTGGTGGCTCGTGGAATACGGTGTCAGAAGCACGGGAATCAAGAGCACAGCGTTTGGAACAAGACACCCAGCCTCAAACACTAGCTCTGCCATTGGCTGCTGTGTGGTCTTGGGTCCATCAGTAAACCTCCCTGGGCCTCAGTTTCCTCACGTACAAAGTGGAGATGAAGAGCCTCATGGCAGTGAGGTCTACGTGGAGAAATTCCTGGAAAGGGCTCCTGACAGTGCCTGGCAGGTGGTGAAGGGGTGGGAAAGTTAGCTGTTTCCACGGTTATCGCCATCATTGCTGTTTCCAGGGTGCTGGCTCTGCCATGTACTAGCTGTGTGACTCAGGGCAACTCACTGCCCCTCTCTGGATCTCAGGGCTTTATGCAGCTTGGTCATTTCCTAAGCTCTGGTATCCAGGCTTCCCAGCTGCCTCCTGGCCCAGGACTTCTGAGTGAGGCATCCTGACCTGGTGTCTGGGCTCTGACTCTCCCTGAGCACCTGCTGCTGCTCTGCACCCTGGGGTTGGCCCTGCCAAAGCCCACACCCCCTCCCCACCAGGAGCTTGGGGGACTCCTTCAGTGGAGAGACCGAAGCTCTGTGTCTGTGCTCCCTTCTGCTCTGGGCACGTGGGGCTGTTGTCAGGTGTGCCTCCATCTTTCCCAGCTCCTGCGGCTATGTTGGTCACTGAGCTCACGTATCTGGGACAGCATGAATTGAAGCACATAGGACCTTGGAATTAATTCAAGCTGCCATGCAGCCTTGGGACCACCCCTCTTCCCATCCAGCCAATATTCACTGGGCACCTAATCAGACTAGACACCAGAGAAGCAAACAGTTTCTAGTCTCTGGCAGACTGGATACTGGTCACCATTCTTCACTTCCTCCCTGGAGTAGGAGGATCACACTCCCGTTCCATTGAAGTGGGGCTTTCTTAGTGAAATTTGAACAGATTGATATGCACCAGCTACCTATTGCTTTGCCATACTCTCTTTTCCATCCATTAAGTCACTTACAGTATTCCAGATGGCGACTGTCCATTAGACCAGGTCTCAGAGTGAGGATGATGGTAATGTGAGGGCAGAGCTTCAGCTGACCTGTGTTGGACAGAGTATGAGAAACAAACCCTTGTGACTCTAAGCTCCTGAGATTTTGGGGTTATTTGTTACTGCAGCATACCTTAATTTATCCTGACTGACACACTATACTCTTTGAAGATTTTATTCTAGTGGAGGAAGAGAAATGATAAATGAATAGAGAAATAAATGTGTAACAGAAAGATCAGATACTATGGAGAAATAGAAAAAAGAGAGGGGTAGAAAGTGATGGGGGAGGGGCAAGTGCAACATGAGCCTGAGGTGTGCATGGGTCCATGGGCCTGGAGCCCAGGGGGTGAATGGAGAGTGGAGGGAGAATCTTTTGGAGAGAAGGGGGAGACCACGTCATGTAGGGCTGTGGATCATGGTGAGGACATGGGATTTTATCTCAAGCATGCTGGGAAGCCATCGGAAACAGAGAGAAGGGGAGTGACGTGGTCTCACTTATCCTACAAAAGACTCCCTCTGGCTGCTCTGTGGAGATGAGGTCATACAGGAGGGGGACAAGGCGGGTGCCAGGCAGGAGTCACTGTAGGTGGGTGCTCATGGTGGCTTTCTTGAGGGTGAAAGAATTGCTGGTGACAGGAGGTTTAGGGCACCTTGCCTATGGGGTGAGTTTTTGGGTCAAGTTGGCTTTGGTCAGAATGTCTGTCCTGTTCTCCAGGGTGATGCTATTCTCCACCAGATATGAATTTCCATTTATCTTAGGGTGTTATTTTGTCACGGAGAATCCCCATGATTCTCTGACTCACCTGGGCACATTTAAAGTGCAGAATTTAGGTCGGCGCCCTCTCAGAAACCTGCTATACTGGGTTTGAGGGTAGATCAAGCTTGACTTACTGATATGTAGTTTTTAATAAAAACCTCAGGAGATCCTGTTGCATCTGATCCCGAAACACTCTTGACTCGGAGAACATGCAGATACCATGTAAGTTAAAAGTTCAACTGATCCATCAAAGTTGGACCTGGAGGGGCTGAGCAGCCTCTTCTATGTCAGGAAGTTGAGTGAATGTGAGATGCATGTGGAACCCTGCAGAGCTATGTTGGTGACATAACAGGCTTAGAATTCATATTCAAGAATATAAACCTAGAAACCCTGGCAGGACAATTTGGAGTCAAGTTCATTCCTACCTGGTGAACCCCCATCATAGTCTGTTTTGTGCTGTGATAACAAAATAGTGCAGACTGGGTCTTTTATTAAAGAACAGTTCTGGAGGTCAGGAAGTCCAAGATCAAAGTGCCACCAAGTTTGGCTGTTTGATGAGGGCTGCGTCCTCTGGCGGGGAGGACCCTGTGTCCTCACATGGCAGAAGGCAGAAGAACAAGACAGCTGAGTGCCATGAAAAGTCTCCTAAGGCCTTAATCTCAGTCACACAGGAGGACCCTCAGGGCTTCATTACTTCTGAAAGGTCCCTCTTCTGAATACTGTCACACAGCATTAGTTTCAACACCTGAATTTGGGGGAACATATGCAAATCATAGCAACCCCCATTACTTATCTTATTAGAGATGATTGTTGCAACCAGGAAGAATTTTTGAAGTTTTATTTTAATTGTGAAACATCAACTTTCGTCTACCATGGTTCCCTGAGAAACAAGGCTGGGTTCCATCATGCCAAGAGGCACCTCTCTCATATTCCCATTTATCCAACACCCCAAGAGGTTACCCATGCATTGGTTCCAAGAGCAGTCCAAGTACCAGGAACAGAAGTGACCATTCCAAGTTCAAATGATTGTTTTCAGTCAAAGTTCATCGAGATCCAAAGACATGAACCAATAGGTCCCAACTGAGGCCTCCCAACTCCTTGGCCAGGGAATAAAATTTGACCTGTTGGACGAAAAGAGTCCAGGCAGGGTCTTCTGACCTGTTTATCAGACAAATGCGTCTGGGCTTTTAGCTCCTGAGGGTTTAAGACAGGTTATGGCTCCTCCTTCGCCAATCAACCTTGACTCTGGGTTGGTCCAACTGGAAGCTTGCATTTCTGCAGACCTCTGAGGCAATTCCTTCCCTGTTTCCCTGGAGCAGTTCTGCCGTGGAAGCCCCGTGGTTTACGATGCAGTATGTGGGCAGCTCTCCTTGCCCTGCCATCAGCCAGAGCCTGGCGGACGCTCGGCCATCACTGAAGGAAGGAGCTGGTCTTACGGGGGCATCAGATTGGAATCTGGTGCAGGGGCCATTGCTGGGTTTGGGCCTTTCCCCGTTCCTGTCCCCTGCTGTGTAACAATAACACAGTCCCCGGTCTCTCTGAAGCCCCCACAGGTGAGCACCTCAGATCATCCCTAGTTTATGGAACTGGAACTTTCTCTTGCTTCTATGCCCCTGTTCTCTCTGTACCAGCGGGAGGCTGGGCATTGGGAGCAGGAAGCATGTGGGATGAAGAAGAGTGACACAAAGGCACACAGATCTACTCGGTCCCTTCCCTGAGAACTTTCTGTGTGCCGAGTCCTGGGCTGGCTACTGGCAGACGCCGGTGAGCAAGAGGCCGGCAGAGGAGCCTCCATCTGTCCTGCCCCCTGGAAAGCTGACCAGTTGGGAGAAGAACGAGGAGAGGGAGACCAGGGCAGGGTGCTCGCAGCTGCCACTGAGGAAGAGCCAGAGGGGACGGGAGCTTAGGGGACACCTGGATTGGTCAGTGGCTGCAGAAGGGGAGGAAGAGGAAGGAGACGAGGAGGACGGGAGCTGGTTCTGTGTGCAGCCTTGAAGCCATTCGACGGCAGGGTTGGACACACACAGAGAGCAGGTGAAGCATCCAGAGGCCTAGCTGGCCAGGCCCCGAGGGAACTGCAGGTGGTTTGGGGTGGCCAAACCCAGGATTGGGCCCAGAGAGGGGTGGCCACACAGGACCGATGCGGCTCCGAGGAGAACGGGCTTCATCCTGTGGGCAGAGGTGTTTTAGGTGAGGGCACGGAGAGGACATGTCTTTGGCCCTGGGGATCAATTCGTCTCTGTCTCAGCTACACTCTGTTGCCCTGGCCTCATGAGAGTGGCCATCGACAGACGTGAATGCAGGAGCAGGGCCGAGTTTCAGTCAAGGTTTATAGGAACACAGGGCACGGTTGGATTTGGCCCAGGGGCCAGAGTTTGCTTGACCTATTGTAGACAAGGGGGAAAAAGGGGGGGATGTTGGGAGATTTTACAGGACTTTTTTTTTTTTTTAATATGAGAAAAACAGGGTGGTTCTGGTGTTGACTGATTCATTGGTTTGATCAAGGATGAGTAAGCATACGTTATGCGTCTAACAAGTGCCAGGTGTGTACTAAGCTCTGGGGACCAGAGATAAAGAAGATGGAGGTCCATGCCTCCAGAAGCCCGCACTTCAGTGGGGACAAAGGCTCAATGTGACCCTGGCTCCATGAAGTGCGTTCCATGGCTCATGTTGTGTGCGTCAGAAGTGTCTCTCCAGAGCGCGCACATGGTGAGTGCTCAGTAAGCTTTTGTTGAGTGAATGCATGAGTCCCTCTGATTAGGTTGACTCTAATAGAGGCCATCAAGTGGCTTAGGTGCCATGTTTGATTGGCAGGTCTAGAGGAGGAGCTGGGGGAGGGGGGAGAATTCACCAATTTCACTCCCCCCATCTCCCCTATTTCCTTTGGATTCTTCTGTTAGAATTCTTGCCCCACAGGCGTGAAGGACAGCCTTAGGGGGGATTTACGCTCAGCAGAAAAGCCCCCGCCTTACTGAGACTGTGAACTGGGACACCTCCCGTCATGCCATTCTGAATCATCATGGCTGAGTCATCGGCCCTCCACCGGGGAATCCAGACCTTGGAGGGGGTGGGTTGCGGGAGGCAGTCCACCAAATGGAATAATTTCTTACGGCCAGCCTGGGCCCCAGCAGAGTGCTCTATAAGGACGGTGTCATCCACGCAGAAGCAAATATTATTACATTCCAGAATGGAGTCGAGGGGCTGGCTTCAGGGTGGGAGAGGCCGTGGCTGGTTGCTTTCAGGTTTTTCTAAGCATAAACTGTGACGTTGAGCAGCCGAAGCCTGATGTGACATAAAGGGGAGGCGGGGGACTTCCCGGCTCCTGTGCCAGGTGGCCGGGTGAAGGCGTGCCCCTGCCCGGGTGTTAATGTCTAGGGCGCGTGTGTCAGAAGTCGGGACCGACTTTGGCAGGTGACTCTTAGACGGCTGCGGGCTCTGTTTGGAGTGGCCAGTTTTCCACTTGCCCTCTCTCTGCTGCAGGCGGGGGCTACGCTGCATTTTGTTGTTGGGGGTCCCGGCTCCTCTGGTTGGAGATACTTATCCCACCCTGATGTGTCCTGGGAGCGTCTCCTCATGCCCTCTGAAGGCCTTGAAGATGGGCCCTTTCACAGCACTTTCCACAGAAACCTCTGAACCTCTCAGAGTCACGACCATGGCCAGCCCTGAACTCAGACCCAGACCCCGGTCCCGCCATCTGTGTTTTTGTTTTTGTTTTTTTTTTAAAGAGAGAGAGAGAGAGAGAGAGAGAGAGAGAGAGAGAGAGAGAGAGAGAGAATTTTAGTATTTTTTAGTTTTCGGCGGACACAACATCTTTGTTTGTATGTGGTGCTGAGGATCGAACCGGGGCCGCACGCATGCCAGGTGAGCGCGCAACCGCTTGAGCCACATCCCCAGCCCCCACCATCCCGTTTTAACTTGAGCTTTTCCACTTGCTGGTTGTAACATAAGATCACACTCTTCACGTGAGCATCGGTCCGGGAAGCAGGGAGCTCCCATGGACAGCAGGAGTGGGGACAGCAGGGCCCCTTCCATGCTGACAAGTCCCGAGGTACAGAGGTCAAGGTCAGCTCATCCAGGGCCTTAGTGAGCACATCAGGGACTCGGGTTCCTTCCGTCTCATCTCTTCCAGCTCTAGCGGGTCTCGGGTCCCCTCAGGGTGGCCAGATGACCAACTGCCCTTCCTGTGCACCAGGCAACCTGGGATCAGTCTGTCCTGCTTTTGAGGGTTGTTTGCCTCGACCCTCGGGGTGCATGCGTAGCTGGGTAGCTGGGTCCTGACACAAGCACCTCTATCCTCCCGCTTCCTGCCTCAGCCCAGTGGCCACACCTCTTCAGGCCCCAGCGACATGGCAGGCCACTGTGTACAAACCCCCAGGCCCAGGGAAAGGCCCCTGCTGGCCTCCTTAACGCGCATCTTGCTGGGCTCGAGGAGAGAAGGGGATACCTTCACCCCATTTCATTGTGTCAGGCGAGGTCAGCTCCCCAGATAAAAGTCCTTCCACGCTCAAACCCATCTGAGGCTACGCAGGTGGGAGGGGGTGGTCACCTCCTTCCTCTGTCCTGGAGAGGGGCCCGCACTCCCCTGGGATGGGACATGAGTGAAATTGACGCTGAACCAGGAGGAGCCCCGTGTGAGCATCTGGTTCTTGACTTTGCTTTGCTTGTTTTAAGGGAAAGACTGGGGACCAGAGCCCTGCGGTGGGTCTCCCGTCCCCACCCAGTGTCTCCCAGAGGCTGGGGTCACGTCACTCTGTGTTCCAGAGGAAGGGCCCAGCTCCTGGAATCAGCACCTCTTCTGCCAAAGCCAGCAAGCCTTTCCCGGGACACACGCGCGTGTACACACACACACACACACACACACACACAGATGCTCGCACGCAGGGAAAGCAATTAAAAGAACCGGTGCAGTGACACAGAGACAGCCTGTCAACTGCGCCAAGTTGACAAATTTTGCATTGTAAAAACAAAAACAGGAGCGTCACCCCCTCCCTCCTCCAGCTATGAGTGTCACTGAAGCAGCATGTCTGTCTCTGCGATCGGGGCGTGGAGACTCGCTCTGACCGATCAACCAGGCATCTGCTGCCGGGCGGAGGAGGGCTCTGTAGACACCGGAGCCCGGGAGACGTCACGGGGCACTGTGATCACTTTGTGGGAACACACATGATCTCTTGCCTGCATCCTGTTTCCCAGGTCAGGAGGCAGGGAGGCTCTGGGTGGAGGCCGCCTCGGTGCTCCCCTGTCCCCACTAGACAATGGCACCGTGAGGGCTGGGCCCATTTGTCCTCTCCAAAGCCAGACATGTCTGCTGTCCATATGTTGACCTGGCTCACATCTCTTCCTGGTAGGGCCTCCTCTGTGCCTTCTGGGTTTTTCTACCTTGACACAGTCTCGTGCCAGGGAGAGCTGAGAGTTGACCTCTGGGGTCGGTGCCAGCAACCCTTCTAGGTGCCGAGGATGCTGTGGTGAACAGAAGGGTTCCTGCCATGGTTTACTTGATGATGGGGAGACTCAGGCAGTGAATTGGAATAGAGTGGGGCCCCCTTTCCCTGGGCAGGTGGCATCTCTTGGCTCCATGTTGGAGACGAGGGTAATGAGGCTCGGGGGTGTAGTGCGTGGCCTCCCGCCAGCAGGAGATGGAGCTGGGGTTGGGACATGGGCTGTCTGGTCTTGGCCCACGCCCTTGTCCCCTAGGCCACCCGACTCCCTGAATGGGCAATGCACCCCAGGAGGGCACTTGGAAGGATGGCACCCCCATTATGGGCCTGGGAGACGTTAGAGGTCAGCGTCAGGCGGGTTGCTCCCCCCCCTGGGAAGTGGTGTGGGCAGGTCTGCTTAGGGTGGCAACAGGTGGTGGTCCCTGTCCCGGTGCCCAGTGGCCTCGGTCCTTGTCCATCAGCCACACTGAGCACAAGGCACCGAGGATGCTCTTTAGACATGCATTCTGCCTGCTCACATCTATTTTTCCCGACGTGGATGCTTACTCAATGCAGCCCCAGACTCCTCTTGGCCTGTGCCGGCAGAAGAATCTTGGCATTGAAAGGAAACAGTCGGGGCTGGAAGCCTGCGAGCTCTGGGTTTGGTCTCTGCTCTGCTAATGGCTGTGTGTACGTGGAAAGGTGTTGCCCTCTCTGAGTCTCCATTTCTCTCTGCAAACTTTCTAGGACTCTGCTTTTAGTACTTGGTTCACTGGGAAAGTCGAGCGACTTCTCTGACCTCCTGATGTAGGAGAGCGAGTGACCTCTCATAAGATAGATCAGCCCCAAGTGACCTGCCTTCACTCAGAGTCACAGAGCCCTAAACTGTCTGCCATTCACAGCCCTCCCCCAGTTCGCCCCGTCCCATCGGTCACCATGACAGCCTGCGCCCCATCAGGAGCAGCCTGGGTGTGGTCGGGATGGATGGGAGGAATCAGTGTCCAGTTGTCGGTAAGCATCTGGCCTGTGAGCGAGGGTCCTCTGGGGTCCATCGTGAGGCCTCTGTGGAAAATGTCAGTGGTCAGCAGAATGGCCTGCTGGGGGTCAAGGGCGCAGGCTCTGGGTCACACTGACATTGGGACTAGTCTTCACTGTCCCGCCTGCTAGCGGTGTGGCCTTGGTGAATCCCTCTGAGCCTCGGTTTCCCCGTGGTACAGCAAGGGATCGGTGGAGTGCCCAGGGTGCATCTGAGAGTGGTACCGGGGAAAAAGCCGGCTGGAGACCAACAACGGGGAGCCACTGGTGCAGAGGAGCGAGTTCAAACCTGGGTAGTGAAAGCGGTGTCCAGTGAGGACGCGCAGAGCAGAGGGGGCTGAGTGGCCCAAGCAGGGAACCTGGGGACATGATTATCCGACGGGCGATGTGGAGAAAGAGCAGCTTATAGGGCTGCAGAGAGGGGCAGTCGGGGGTTAGAAATAGAGAAGTGACAGCTCATTATATCACAAGCCCTGTTTACACGGCCGTCCCCTTCGTTAGGTTTAATTTCTTGTTTTAGTTATCTCCGTGTTCTCCAGATCTGACAGTGTCCAAAACATAGTAAATGCTAGAAAGAAATTAGTATTTAATTATGCCTTCTTGAACTGTCTGTCCTCTGTCTGGCTGCTCTGAGGAGGGGTCCCCATTCCTCTCCCCTGCATGGCTCAAATGGCTCCTCGCACCCTGTCCCCGAACATGAACATGAGCCTTGATGCTCCTCAAGGCAACGCGCAGACACCCCTCCTCCGACCCTGCTGTCGCCCGTGGCAGACATCACTAGTCAATCTCGGCACTCTGCCCTCTGGGTTTCAGACCTTCCTCAATCCCACGTTCCCGTCCAGCCAGGCTCAATCCAGCACCGAGATTCAAGGTGCACCTGCCCACCCCAGGGGTGCTGTCCCAGAGAAGCCGGGGGTCTCTCTGCCTCGTCCTGGCCCCTGACACCACCAAGCTGGCCCCCGCTGCACCCCTCACTGCTGGGCTCCGGCCCTCTGCCAGCTCTGAACTGTGCCTGGAGTTTTTTGGCCTAGTTTTCTCCACACCATGGTGGCTCTTAAAAAATATTTTCCTGGCAGCAAAGGGGGTGTCTTCCTGCTGGGAGGAAAAGGGAAGAAGAATTAGCAGCTTCCCATCAGAGAACTTCCACTGGAATTGATTTATCCCAGTGGAAAGAGCCGGCATTTTCCTTCCAAATTAATATGCAAATGAGTGTAAGCAACACCTCCCACCAGCAGGCAGGGAGCAGCCGAGCCCCGGGACATTTATTAGCACTATTAATAGAGTTCACTGCCTGCTCCTCCCCGGCTTTATTGCCATTCTAATTATGGACCATTTTGTTTCATTTTATTTGTTCCTGGTTCTGCAGCGACCCAGTTGCTGGGTGGGGGAGAAGCTCCACTGGCGAGTGGGCTGTGAAGCTGGGGCCGGCATCTTTGGTGGGTCCCTGCGTCCCTGGTGCCCCGTCTGCAGAGGACACTTTGCCTACACTCCAGGCTCCACGGCAACGAGGAGAAGGACGCGGCTGAGTTGGGGACCCAGGGCGGGTGGCACTGTCACAGCTTTGGGGCTCCTGGAGGAGAGAGAGCTGAGAGGAGACGGTGACCCTGGGAAGCCCGGGCCCGCGGGGTGTCCTTGCCATGGGCAAGGCGGTACTCCAGGGGTCCAGAGTGAACCCACTTCTTCCCGCCACACTCCAATGAGCCAGGGGCAGGCCCCCCGGTTCTAAAGGAGGCGAAGGGACTTCCTAGGTGACCTCGTCTGCCTCCACGTCCAGTGTTTCCAACCCGGGCTCCTCCCCAGGGCCGTCTTCTGGGCCCTCCCACCTCGCCCCTTTCCCTGTGGGGCTCCTATGAGGCTCACCCCTCCCCAGGCCCAGGGAGGTCCAGTCAGGCTGGGCCCAGGGCTTTCTCCTACGTCTCATTGAGTTCCGTCCCCTGAAAAGACCTCTCTGAAAAGGCTCTGTTTTGTCCCTGGGCGAGGTCACCGTCATTAGGTGGTTAAAGAACCTGCCTGGGGTCACCCAGGGGTGAGCAGCAGCCGGCCCAGGAGCCTGTGGTCTCACCTAAGCAAGACTTGCCCCTCGGGGTCAGTTGGCCACTGTGACCTGGGATTTGGAAGCCGACTGGTTCTGAGGTTCCAGACACGGGCTTGACCCAGGGGCTCCTGCTCAGCTCTGGTGGAAAAGCCCCCAGGAGGCCCGCCTGGTCCCCCCAGGGGCTAGAGCGTCTCCATAGTGGGAGGCCCCCATCTCTATTTTGCCCCAGAACTGGGTGTAAACCTAGGGACTTGCCTGGGCTAGGCAAGTGTCCCCATCTGTTTGTAAGACCACAGGGGACAGACTGGGAAGAAAGGCTGCTTTGCCCATCCAGCCGTCGCCCACCGTCCATGCAGGCCCGGCGTGCCCCATGCGGTGGCTTCAGGGTCGGAGTATGGACCTGTGCCGTCTGGTGGGAGGGAGGTGGGCTCTCTCTGCTGGGCAGCAGTCTGCCCATCGTCCTGCTTCTCCAAGGGCAGGGAGAAATGCGCAGTGGGAGGGCCTGGGCGGGGCGGAGCTCTGGGCTCCATGACCAACCTGCTGGCCGCCTGTCACACAGCCTGGGGAGGCCGGGCTGTGGGAGGGAGGAGTGTGGTAGAAAGCCAGGTGGGAGGGCTGTGGGTGACCTTCGAGGGGCCTTGGCTTCCCTGAGGTGCCCCTGCTGGAGTTAGAATGCCCCAAGACGGGGATACACGAGCAGCCTGGAGACCCCAGGCTAGTGGGACCTGCCGTGAGCCGTTCCTGGAGTGGTTCAGATTGACACTGACTAGAGATCCCATTAGCCAACGCCCTGGCTCCGGGTGAGCCAGGCTTCCTGGCGAGCCTACTGTGCGCAGTTACTGTGTTAGGTGCTTATGGATGGGGAGACTGAGACCCAGAGAGGTTGAGCGCTTATTCCAGGTCACACAGCTGCTCAGAGGAGAAAGGTCTCATTTCCCACCTCCCCTGTCCCCAGGGACCATCACCCCATCTGAATTTTTGGCTGCTTTGCCGACAGAAGGTTCTGGTCAAGTGCCATCTAGGACAACTGAGGTCACGAGGAAGGTACAGAGGCGGGCTGCCTGGCATGCCTGGTGTCAGAGGAAGGGACAGCGAGGGCCCCTGGGGCTTGGCAGGAGGGGACGCAGCCTCCTGGGAGCGGTCATCACACACTCACAGCTTCCTTTAGTCACCTCCACTTCATGGGCTAGGTGTCCTGATGTGGCCAAGTGCACAGGCTTGACCTTGAGCAGGGTCCACTTGGAAGCCGGTGGCCTTAGGAGAACTCTTCACCTGCTCTGCGTTTTCTCACCTGTAAAGCAGAGCTGCCCGTGGGATCTACCTGTGGGGTGTTCGTAGGGGTGCCTGCAGGATCTCAGCCCAGTGCTGGGCCTCTGATCAGCCGGCTCTGGACTGTGTCCACTTAAACAAGGGTTTAGAAGCCCCTCAGGGTGTGGCTCTGTCCAGCGTCCCTCCAGCAAGCCCCAAACACCAGGTCAAGGGGAGAGGGAGGGAAAGGTGCGAGGCAGGTAAGCCGCTTCCTCCCGGAAGGCAGCCTGGGTAGATGGCCCTGCGTCCAGGCCTGGAAGGGGAAGGGCAAGGACAGCAGCACCGGCTTCTGTTGTTTGTTCAGCTTCCTGCATGGACGACGCCGGGTGCTGCTGCAGATGGTAGGAAACCCTGCTCATTCTCCTCTCTGCGACCTCCCCTGCCTGGCGTAAGAGGTCACAAATGTCTTTTGGAGGTTCTGTGATTTCCAGCATCCAGAGAATCCTACTCTTAGTTCTGCCACAGGTTTGCTGTGTGACGTTAGGCCAGCACTCTCCCTCTCTGAGCTTTAGGTGGTCCCCTCTGGCAGAAGATGGGTGGGCTGGATTAGAATTGGTGTTTTCCATGCTGCCCTCTATGGAGCTGCCCCTCACTATAGGGGAGAGGACGGAGCAGGGAGTAAGGACATGGAGTTCTTCCAACTCCTCTTGCTAGGGTCGCATGGCTGAAACATGGCGGTCATCTTTGTGGCGCTGACACTCATCATCGTAGATGTTCATGAGCGGGAGGACCCGCCCTGGTGGATGGAAGGGGAGGAAGCAGGAAGACCCTTCACCATGATTGAGGCCAGGGGGAGAAAGAACACCCCCCCAGGCTGGGTGGAGTCCAGCTCCAAGTTCACCTCCGGGTTAAACCCCGCCCTGATTTTTTATTTTTAGCACATTTGTTTCCCACCAAGAGAACAATGTCCATAACAAATAACACCAACACAGCACTTGCTTTGTGCCAGAATTATTCTATTTTTTCATGTATTAATTCTACTCGTAACAATCCCGGCAGCAGGGTGTCACCAGCAGCCCCTGTCACGTTGGAGCAGCCAAGAGGCTCTTGGGGAGGTGGCACGGCTCTCCCAGGTCCTGCACAGAAGTGGCGGGGATGGTGTCTGGGCCTTGGGGCCACGTCCCAAGCTCCTGACTCCTGTGCTGCTGTCCCACAGCCTGCCCTGCGCCCAGCTCAAGAAAGTCACGAGCTGCGTCATTTGAGGACGGTGACGTGGTATCGGTGAGGGTTGCCATGACACCGCGTGGCTCAGACATCAGTATCCTCTCGTGGTTCTGGAGGTTGGAGGTCCAGCACCGGGTGCTGGTGGGGCTGGTGTCTTCTGAGGCTACTTGGCTGGTGGAGCCGTCTTCCTGGGTCCCCCATGGTTTCCCCTCTGCCTGCCTCTGTGCCCGAATCTCCTCTTCTCCTGTCGCCCATTTGACTCAGTTTATCTTAAAGGCCCTTTTAAAAGCCCAATATAAAAAAAAAATGGTCACATAGAGCAGTACTGGGCCTGAGTCCTTCAGCACGTTGATTCTGTGGGGACCACACTCGGCCCACACCAGCGGGTACTGGTGCCCTTTGCCAGAGCCCACCATGGGGGCAGACCCAGAAGGGACAGGACGGTGCTGCTACAAGGGAGAGCTGGCCCTGGGCTCCCTCACTACGTCCCTCCTCCCACACCCCAGCCGGAGGTGCTCACTGTCTTCCAGGACAAACTCCGTCCTCCTTAAGGGAAACCGCTCATGCCTCAGACATGTGACACGGTGTCTGAGCCACAGCTCCGCTGTGTCAGGGCAATGTGGCAGGTTCAAATTCTGGCCCTACTGTTCAGCAGTAGTGATTGAGAATCAAAGAAGGTGGTTTGTGAAGTGCTGACTGTGCGGGAGCACAGGGGTCACAAAGACAGGATTCATTCTCAGGAACCCGGAGCAGGACTTGGTACACAGCGGACTCTCAGCAGATGTCTGTTGAATGAGTGGATCCCTACGTCCCCCTTGGGCTGACCGAACCCCACATTCCTACACACTTAAACAGAGGGGTGATGCCTTCTATCAGGTCTACAGCAGTGACCCCTCACTTTTTTGCAGTTTTGACTTCAGGGCAGAATTCAGGATTGGAGCCTTATCCTTCTGGGCATGGGTGTCACTTGCCAAAGTCTGGCTGGGCACAAAATAGCGGAGCCGCCACACAGCCTTGTAGGTTCAAAACAGGAACTCCTTTACTCTCCGCACTCCGGAGAACGCCCAGCCTTCCCCCCCCCCCCCACACACACACCACACACCAACCTCTGGAAAATCCCCCCTCTGGCACTTCCCCAACCAATGGGAACTCTCTGGGAATCCCCTCCAGAACTCCAAAGTAGGAGGCCAAGGTGGACAGCAGGGGTCTAATATGCAATTGAATACACAGCTTAACATAACCATTATCATCTCAATGGCTTGCTGGCATCACCTCTCAACCACTCTGTTCTGGCAAAAATGCCCTGCGTCATTCCGACTGGGCTATGGCTCTCAGCAGTCGCTGATGACAGATGCCACGGTCATAGCTCATTACAGCAGGCCTCGTCACCTTAAGACTCACTTTGAGGCTCGTGCTTGGTGGAAGGATGGAGAAAGAGCTGAGTCTTAAGGTCTCACCTGAACAGGCAGATGTCACGGACCTTCTGTGGTCACGGCTCTGGTGTCGCGAGTCTTTCAGCACCCCCTCCTCCTGTGCCCGGCTCTGTTCAGGAGATTCTCACTCTCTCCTTTCTTTCCCAAGGGATGGTTACAACAGGATGTAAGGGTTTGCTTTTTAAAGAATCCCTTACTTTAAGACCAACTCAGAGGAAAGAGACTTCATTACTAATCGATTCTGTGGTTTACTCTGGGAGACGATCTTTAATAACATTTAGGAATTAGGACAATTTTTTTCTAGGCCAGGTTCTGCTGACCAGCGGAAGTTTTCTCTGACTCATCACATCTTCTAAATCAAAGCCACCCAGTACGGTCTTGACGCTCTCTGTTTTCTAAGGAGAGAACCTGAGCAACAGTGTGTGACTCAAACTCGGTTTCCTCCTCCCACGCGGAAATCAAACACAGAAAAGTCCTGTGGGACTGCCGTCCAGCCGCAGAAACCTCCAGAGTCACCCATTAGCAGAACTCCATTCCGCTCTTGGGGTCTCAATGGGGCACCAAAGAAGAGAACTGCTTTTTTTTTTTTTTTTTTTTTTTTTAGTACCAGGGATTAAACCCCCACTGAGCCACATCCCTAGCCCTTCTTTTAAAAAAATTATTTATTTTTATTTACTTTTTTTTAAATATTTAGTTTTTAGTTGTAGTTGGACACAATACCTTTATTTTATTGATTTATTTTTGTGTGGTGCTGAGGATCAAACCCAGGGCCTCACACATGCTAGGCAAGCCCACTACCACTGAGTCATAATCCCAGCCCTAAAATTTATTTTGATTAGTTATACACGACAATAGAATGCACTTTGATACATCCTATAGAATGGAGTATAATTTCTCGTTCTTCTCGTTGTACGTATGGAGAAGAATCACACGGTCGCGTAGTCATGTCTGTACGTAGGGCAATGTGTCTGATTCCTTCTTCTGGCCCCACACCCCGTCCCCTCCCTTCTCTCCCAGCCCTTTCTTGTTTTATTTGAGATAGGATCTCACTCAGTTGCTGAAGCTGGCCTCAAATGTGGGATCCTCCTGCCTCAGCTTCCCCAGTTGCTGGGATTAGAGGTGTGAGCCACCGTGTCTGGTGAGAAGCTGCTCTTTAGGTGTCCCTTTGAAAGAGATTCCCATTGATTAGACAATGAGCCCTTATTTTTGGGTCGCCCCAAGAAAGAAAAAAATGCCGACAATTTAACTCGCCACCAGTTGTGATGTGCATCCCTATTTCAGAGTTGTTAACTGTGGAAAAGAAATTTGTGTCTGAAAATAAGTGGGAAAAAAAAAAAGAAATTTGGTCTGAGAATCAGTGAAAAATAGGAGTTCGTACTGCAAGAAACACAAAGTGCAGTGGTCGGACATGGTCAAGCGCCTCTGGCTTGGCCGCTCTTATTCCCAGTCCCAGGTGCCAGGGAGAACCATAAGAAAAAGAGAAAGGAGTTCAGTTCTTATGGCTCTTCTTATCTTTCACTTCTCATCAGCTTCTTTTTCTCCAGATACATAAATTAAAAAAACTTAAAGCCTCAAGATACAGATCTAGCTTTATTCCCCCCCCCCCATCCCCCCAGAGGGAATTCTTATCTGAATTTGGGGGTATTGCTTCTTAGGTGTTTTTGTGCTTTTACTACATATGCTTTTATCCACAAAATAAAAACTTCTGAAACTTTTTTTTTTTTTTTTTAGCAGAGAATCTTAAAAGTTTATTGTCTTTCATGTTTATTGGGTTTTCTTTGACCTGTGTAATTTTTCTGATTTTTAACCTTCTTTTTTGATTGTGCTAGGTATCGAAATGAAAAGCCATGATAACACTTTGACATAAACTTATTATTTTATCTCTGGGTCTTGCTCTAACCAGATCTCTTTTGTACTTGATGACAATTCACAGCTCCCTTCTCTAAAGAGCTGCATGGGAACCAGCATGCCCGCCTAAATCTCAACGGAAAACTGACTACGGTGCACACTTTTTTCTGAACCTTTCCTATGAAATTACATGGAAATAGTGTTCTTTCTTGTCATTGTGTACCATGGCAAATTTTTTCATGTATCTTTTTTCTTTTTCTTTTTTTTCTTTTTTTTATTGGTTGTTCAAAACATTACAAAGCTCTTGACATATCATATTTCATACATTAGATTCAAGTGGGTTATGAACTCCCATTTTTACCCCCAGTACAGATTGCAGAATCACATCGGTTACACATCCACATTTTTACATAATGCCCTATTAGTGACTGTTGTATTCTGCTACCTTTCCTATCCTCTACTATCCCCCCTCCCCTCCCCTCCCATCTTCTCTCTCTATCCCATCTACTGTAATTCATTTCTCTCCTTGTTTTTTTCCCATTCCCCTCACAGCCTCTTATATGTAATTTTGTATAACAATGAGGGTCTCCTTCCATTTCCATGCAATTTCCCTTTTCTCTCCCTTTCCCTCCCACCTCATGTCTCTGTTTAATGTTAATCTTTTCCTCCTGCTCTTCCTCCCTGCTCTTTTGAAACTTTGATGAAGAGTATTCTTTAGGGGTTGTGGTGGTGGCTCAGTGGAGGAGTCTTGCCTTGCACCTTGCATGCTGTGAGGCCCTGGGTTCGGTCCTCCAGTGCCACATAAAAATAAATAAATAAAATGAAGGTGTTGTGTCCAACTACAACTAAAAATAAACAAATAAATGGGAATATTCTTTCAACAAAAAATCACCTTGCAGACGCTCTCTCTCCAGTACTGCTGCTCTCCGGGTCTGTGGGGACTTGCACCTTGCCACCCATCCTCCCTGACACCTGGCCTGCCGTCTTCTATATTTTCTCTTTTGGCTATTGTACAGATCTGCAAGGGACCAGGGGGTGACTTCTAGGCTGTGTGGGCCTCTTGGCCTCTATTGGCACTAAGAGTTTTACCACTGTAGCCTCAGAGCAGCCCCCGTCAATTAGTAAACTAGCGAGTGTGTTATGGTCCAGGAAAACTTGACTTATGATGCTGAAATTTAAATTTCATCTTATTTTCACATCATAAAATATGGCTTTGGTTTTGTTTCAACCATTCTCAGCTCACGGGCAGTACCAAAGCCAGGTGGAGAGCTGGGTTTGGCCCACAGGCCATAGTTGGCTGATCTCTGAAGTAGATTATTTTAACCTCTCAGATATCATTAATATGCTTTCTGCTTCACCCACTGTCCTGAATTCTCCCCAATGAGAAAGAGACGCAGGCCGTGGTCACAGGATCCCTAAGTCACCTATGGGCTGACCGAACCCCACATTCCTATACACTTAAACAAAGGGATGATGCCTTCTTATCTGGTCTGCAGTAGTGACCCTCACTTCTGGGGTCCGAAGGGAAGGTGCTGCTCATATACACCCACAATGAAGAGGATCTCTCTGTCTCTGTCTGTCTGTCCATCTCTCTGTCTCTCACATACACACAGAGGCACATGCCCATAATTTAAGAAATTATTATTATTACTTTTTAGCACCTGAGATTGTACCCAGGGGGCTTAACCTCTGAGCCACATCCCCAGCCCTTTTTACCTTTTATTTAAAAGGGTCTCACTGAGTCACTTAGGACCTTGCTAAGCTGCTGAGGCTGACTTTGAACTTGGAATCCTCCCGCCTCAGCCTCCTGAGCTGCTGAGATGACAGGTGTGTGCCATCACGTCCAGCAAGAAATGACTTCTAAAACATCTCCTGTGAGCCTCCGTGTGTTTGAGCAGCGGGACCCTCCCATCCCCTTTACTGCGCCGCCCCACCCCCAGCCTTGCACAACCCCTGCCCCTCCGCTGGGAGCACTGGAATGTCCCACAGCAGGGACTGAAGTGGCTGCTCCAGCTCAGGTTTGTTTGGAGCCTCTGTGGGCCCACCCCTGGCTGCCTTATTTCTTTTCTCTTCACACCCAGGGGAGGAGACTGGGGCTCAGTGAGGCACCAGTCTGAGAGCAGAGCCAACCCTGGGGCTTACAGAGCTCTGGCCCTCCCCGGGGAGCTGCAAAGGCCTTTACACCTGTACAGATTCCCAGGAGGTGGGGCTGGGCACCGGCAGGATTGTCAACATACTGAGGCTGTAGGAAGCAGGAGCCCTGGGCTGGGGACGGCTCCTGCCCTGGGTCGCTGTCTTCTCCTGGAGTCTCCGTTACTGTGCCAGGCGTCTTCCCTTCCCTGGGGAAGTGGGCCACGTAAGTGGAAGGCGTGACATGGTCCAATCCTGCCAGGGACTGGGAGCAGGACATTCCCCTCTATGTCCCCATCACCCTTCTGGGTGACAGGAGCCTCTCCTACTGATTTGGAGGGGTGACAAAAGCCCAGGGCCACAGAAAGAGGGGTTCCTGAGCTGGAAGCTCCGAGGGGCTCAGCAAAGCCTCTGGGTCTGGTTCCTGCTGAGGCACTGTCCAGGACTGGACGCCTGCCCTGTCCTTGGCTGAAGCATGAGGGTTGGTGGAGTGTTGGGGACCCACTACAGAGCTACTCCAGCGCGCTCCAAGTGTCCGTCATAGGCCCTTGGGCCTCCAGGGCCACGCCCACCTCTTCCCTTATGGTCACGCCCCACCTCTCCCTGTGGCCACGCCCACCTCTCCCCTTGTGGACACGCCCCACCTCTCCCTGTGGCCACGCCCACCTCTCCCCTTGTGGCCACGCCCTACCTCTCCCCTAGTGGCCACGCCCCACCTCTCCCTTTTAAACCCCAAGCCCCGAGTATAGGCCTCATCTTTACGAAGTTTAACGTGAGTCGCTTACACAGATATAAATGAGCAAAGATTTTATTTAACTCACTAATTAATGAAGGGATCAATAAGATCTTAAAACCAGTTCAAAGGAGAACACACGCAGATACCCACACATCAGGAGGCTGGAATGAATTTGCTGATAGATGATAATTAGTTAAATTAGCAAATAATCTATATGTCAGTGAGTCTCTGACTTTTGGGTCCCAGGGTCTCTTCATATTCTTAAAAATTATTGAGAGTCTCAAACAGCTTCTGTTTATGTGGTTATGTCTATCAATATTTGTCATATAAGATATTAAAACTCAGAAAAATTTAAAATAGAAGACATCAGCATGTATTTTATTAACTGTCAAAACAGTAATCGTGGCTTCCCCTGCCATGTAGCCTCTGGAAAATGTCACCATACATTTGTGGACAAAGGAAAGCAAAAAAGTCAAAGAAAGCTTTACGATTATTATGAAATCAGGCCTGTTCTAGACCCCCTGAAAGCATCTTGGGCAGTCCCCGAATGAACCCAATGGCACTTGGACAATCTCTGCTACTGGGTAATAAAATGTAATGGGTTACTATTATTTTTTTTTTTTAACTACAAGGTGGAAATCAGTTGTATTTGTACCAGAAAAAAATCATTTTTATTGCATGGACAAGCATTCTTCGATGTCCACCCCACCAAGCTGTGACCAGCCAAGTTGACTAAAGTCTCCAAGGGGCCCATCTTGGTGGGAGGAGAGAACCCCTCGAGATCCAGCAGGTAACACCTGACTCCACCAAAGAGAGACTCTGGACTCGATTCTGCTCATCTCCAAGTCCTTGTCAATTTTTTCTGACACCAGGGATCTTTCTCTGGTCTCCCTGGTGACAGGGCTGTCTGGTTCTCTCTGTTCCTCTCTGGTCTGTTGTTAATGGCATGAGCTCCCTTGGGGTCTTCCCTTTGGTTCTAAGGAGCTTATTTTGGAAGTGAAGAGGATGTAATAACAGATCATCAGAATCCTAATCACCCCAGGCAAGGCAGGGGACGCGCAGAAGGACAGACACATTGAGAGCTGCTCTGCTGAGTTCTGGCCCCCGAAAGGCCCTTTCCAAGCCTGTGTTCCAGGAGCTATGGTGTCTTCCATGTGGCAGACATCAGGACACTGGGGAACCCGAACAGCCACAGAATAGCCAAAGCCACCAAACAGAGGCCACACCAATTTGGAAGTCATTTCTCCCTCGTGTCTCACTCTGATGAGAAAATATATTGATCAGGAGACCAGGATCATGGTTTAGAAGGAAAATCTAAATCTCAAAGGTACGGAGGCTGTGTCCCGATGAGTCTGGTTGGAAACTTCCGGAAGACTGGTCTGAGGAGAAGAAAGGCAGAATGAGCAAGGATCCGTCCTTAACAGGGCCACCCAGATGGGTACTGGCGAGTCCTTCATGACCCAGGGTGGCTGTGGGCTACAGATGATAGCAAACCCCTGCGCAGTGCAAACACAGGGAACAGCATCGGTCATGCAGACCAAGGGCTCCACCCTCCTGGCCAGGGAGGCCTGAGGATTGCCACCTCATGGTGGCCCAATGGCTCTGCATCCCCAAGTCTTCCCTTAAGAAAGAAGGGGAATGAGGGAAATGACAAGGAGAAAAGGGCACCCCCCTTCTCCTGGAGGGAGGGGAGAAGCCTCTGTCCCTCTCATGGCCCAGAACTGTGTGTGCACCTCTGCAGGCAGGTGTGTGTGTGTGTGTGTGGGGGGGGTTGTTTTAGCTTCTCAGCTTTTGCAATGGGGGAAGGCCAAACCCTCCTAAGGAATGTGGGGTGGACAGACTTGGCGTGGAGTTCAGGGTGAGGAACTGGGGGGCCGTGCAGGTGCTTAGCGTGCCCCGGGTTTCTGCCTTCCCTCTCCATCTCTGCGTCCCTGCCGGCCCATCCACACGCACCTCCATCGGCACAGCCCTGAAGACTAGCTATTCCCCATGTTTGAAAGGCAACTCGGTGTTCCATGTCTCCATGATGGTTCTCTTGGCCCCCCTCTGCCCGGGATGCCTCTCTCGCCCTGTCTTTGCACCCATGAGGTGCTCAAGCCGTGTCAGACAGGAGGGGTGCAGCCCTGGACAACGTCCTTAGAGGTGCCACTCTCCTGGAACCTGTGCTTAGTCCTCCTCTGAGCACCAGCAGACCATAGGCTGCAGCCCCTTCCTGGCTGGCTGTGAGCAGCCCAGGGAGGTGAGTGTTCCCACATCCAAGTTAGGGATGAGCAAATGGAAGTTTGGAGATGTCACGGATCCCTGGGCTTGAGGATGAAAGAGGTAGAATTTGGGCTTATTTATTAATTTATTTTTAGATTAGTTTGATGAACGTTTATTTTGTTCATTTATTTATACGTGGTGCTGAGAATCGAACCCAGTGCCTCATACATGCTAGGCAAGTGCTCTACCACTGAGCCACGACCCCAGTTCTTAAAGAGGTAGAATTTGAACCTCCGTTTGCCTGGCTCCAAAGTCCCCGCTTTACCTGCCTTTTTTCAAAGGACCGTCCTCCACAGGCACACCCAGCCTGTAGTCAAGTTCTCTGGGAGTTTTCTTGAGAGATACGTCTCTATTCTGATCTCCCTAGACTGTGTGTCCTCAAGGGCAGAGCCTGGGCCACACTTAATTTTCCATCTTTGGAACTGAGTCCCTTGTTGGACGTACAGTGAGAACCCAAGAACCCAAGGGACTCCAGCTCCAGCCAAACCACTGACCTTGGGTGACATGCTAGTGATCCCATTACAAAGAAAGCACCCACAGAGAACTTCCTACTGGGGGTCCAGTAAACCTCTCAGATACTCCATGTGGAGTCAGAGGCATGAGTTTGGGGGATTGATGCCAGGGATGCCACAGGCTCAAGCTTAGTTTTGGCCCTTTGTGATAATTGGCCATTGTTAGAATAGCAAGATTAGCTACCTACCATTTATTGAACACTTACTATGTGCTGGATTCTCAGCTAGGCCTCTTTGCCCGCTCCATGAAGACCTACAATACTGCAAAAAGAAAAGTAATTATTCCCATTTTTCTGGTGGAGAACTGACAGGTCACATAAGTAGCCCAATTGGAGACAGATGGTCAAACCTGACTTGAACTCGGTGGATTCCAAGGACTGAGCTATTAAATGCCTACTCTCAAATGAAGCCGTATAACCACGAAGAGCATGAAATGCTAATCCACATCCCCCGCGTAGGTCACCAAATGAATCAATGTTCTCTCCACCCTTTAGCCTCTCCCTTCTTTTGTCCAGCGTAGTGCCAGACGTAGCACGCATAGAGAATTTGTTCATCAACAATAACAAAATGAGGGCTGGGGATGTGGCTCAAGCAGTAACGCACTCACCTGGCATGCGTCAGGCGCTGGGTTCGATTTTCAGCACCACATAAAAATAAAAAAAATAAAGATGTTGTGTCCACCGAAAACTGAAAAATAAATATTAAATATTCTCTCTCTCTCTTTAAAAAAAAATAACGAAATGAATGGGCTTTGCGATGACTAGCTTTATGTGTGAACCCGGCTCTGAGGGTTGCCCAGATGAAGCTTTATTTCCGGGTGCGTCTGGGAGGTGTTTCTGGCGAGATCGGCACTCGGGTGGGTGGTCTTTGTACAACAGGTTGCCCTCTCAGTGTGGCTGGCATCCAATCTGTCCAGGGCCTGGACAGAACAAAGAAGAGGGAGGAGGGTTTGTCTCTTTGTTCCCTGCATGCTGCGGGCGGGGACAGGGGTCTCCTCCTGCCCTTGGACTGGGATTTACTGGTTCCCGTGGTTCCCAGGCCTTTGTGCTGGAATGGGAACCCCATCGGCGGCTCGCCCTACCTGTGTCCCACGGATCCTCTGGAGAACCCGGACGGACACGGGATTAAGCACATTGGTGTCCTTCAACTTCTGCATACAATCTGTTTATTCTGCTGATATATATTAGGTGCCTACTGAATACAGGCACTGTCCTAGAGGTTGGAGATGAACTCAGAGTGATGAATGAAATAATTGCTCTGGAAAAGGTCTGTGACCTAGCATGAGGAGAACGCACAGGATTTCCCCCACCAGACGGGCCGCACTGGGATCCCAGACTGGGGCTTTGGATTGGCTGGGGCTTTTGGAAAAATGAAGCAGCCGCTGCCTGGTCCCTCAGGTGGGACCAGGTGCTCCTTCCCGAGGTCCTTCCTGCGGGAGAAGCTTGTCTGTGAGCGGAAAGGGGCTCCCCTGTCCAGGGACACCTCCGCCCCCTCCTTGCGGCGTGCCTTGGCTCTGGTGATCGTCCCCAGCTGGTGACGCTGTGGCAGTTGCCTGGGAGTCAACATGAAGTTTCTCTGGTGAAATTAGGAGCCTGAGAGGGGAGTGGCCAGAGAGGTGACCGTGGAGTCTCAGAGAGGCAGTGCTCTGGTCGTGGGGAACTGTGACATGACCCACTGGGGGGTCTGTTGAGTCTGTATCATTTGGAGATGATGGTGAGGCCATAGACAAGTTGCTCTGACTCTCTGGCTCAACTTTCTCATCTTTTTCATGGGATAACAACCCTTGCCCTGGATAACCGGTTGCTGGCCTCCTGCTCCTGAACTCCAGTCTTGCTGCCTCTGAGCCGCCGTGCTTGCCGTTCCACATACTGGGATGCTCTTCTGTCTTCTCTTTACACGGTTGCCTCCCCTGCATCCTTGAGGGCTTGGCTGAAAGGTCACCTCCTCTGGGAGGCCTGCCTGGAGTTGATGTGCTCCGCTTAACCCCCCAGTTACTCTTTGTCAGAAAAACCCTTCAGCACTCCTGGTATTTTCTTCATTTATTTATAAATATGCTCATCCTCCTCCAACGGGCGCTCTATGAACCTCTTGTCTGTGTCCCCAGAGTCTGGCCTGGTGCCTGGAACACGGTAAACCACTCAAAAAATATTTGCTGGGTGAATTAATTCCAGGCAATCCTTTAATTAGGTCATTTCCAGAGGCACCAATATCACCATTGGAGAGACAGACAGAGATTTGGCCTGAGAGACGGTGGACATCTGGCACCCCAGGACTGGCTTCAGCTGCCACCTCTTGATGTCCTCTGCTGCGTATCCACAGCTACGTCTTCATTCTCTGGGAAGGAAGAGGAGGGGCCAAGGGAACCGGTCATCTCAGCAGGAGCCAGGGGCTGGTCTAAGGAGCTTCCTCCCCCTCCTCACCAGACTGGCAGGTCTGACACCTGGAGGGGACAGAGGTGCTCCCACGGAAGCCCACTTTACAGAGTAGAGAATGACGTCCCTGCAGTACGGAAGGCCAGGCCTGAGTCTCAGCCCACCACTCAGGAGCTATGGGACCTCGGGCAAGTCACTCCACCGCCAGGGACCCTGGTCTTCCTTCTTAGTGCAGCTGGGGAGAGAGGGAGGGATAAATATCGTAATCATGGCTCTAAAAGGATCTGTCCAATGTCAAATCCCGCACACACGTGAGAAAATTCTCTCCTCCTTCTTCCGTCCCATCCTCTTCCTCTTCCTCTCCTCTTCCTGACTGTTGTGCATTATTCTCTGCCAAGTCCAGACTTCCACTTTCCAAACTCCATAGCAGGTTTACAAATATGAAAGGAGAGAAGGGACCCAGGGTCTTGTCTCTGGGTCCCCCCGGATGGAGGCCTGAGCCTAGGCTGGACCTGGCTTTTATTTGGTTCCCACAGTAGCTGGCGACTCTGGAAATTTTAAAGGGATAACCCCAAACCAAACACCTCGGACCAATCCCCTCTTCTCTTTGGGACTCCTTTTCATCTTGAGGAAGGGGTGGCTCCAGCAGGGCTGCCAAGTCATTGCTCTGCCGGGCAGGAGTCCGGAGCTTAATGATGCTCCATGGGAAACGGTGCTGGATGGACCATGATGGATTAGTGATGTCTGCCAGGAGCTGTCAGGGAGAGTGATGGCACAGTGCCCCGTACGGGCCCTCCCTGGTCCAGAGTGTAATTTCAGGTGTCTCCTTGCAGCGACTTTATAACTGAATTGTCACAGCAAGTCAAGCTGGAGAAATATGCCGCCTAATATTTTGTCTATGACAGAGGTGCAGAGAAAAGTGTCATCAGAGAGCAGACCTGTTTTCCAAGATTCAACCTTAAAGTTTAAAGATTTGCTTCCTAACAGCCTTTGATAATCCGTTCGGAATCAATCACTTAACTAAGCTTTTTGGGAAATGATTTAAACTTTCCACCTCGGCAGCCTCCTGAGGAAATGAATCCCTTGAGTTTATTACCTGCTATATCACCGGGTGCTTCCTTTTAAATTTCTTTTTAAATTGTCCAAGCTGGGAGTGGATGGGTGGGGGGTGGCCGCGGTGGTGCTGCCTCTAATCTGGCGCTGGCGAATGTGTCCACAGACACCTCTGGGCCCATCCTGGGTTCTGTGGTTCCATCTCCTCCCCTGTCAGTCTGCAGCTTTCTGGGGTGAAGAGGCTGGTTGTTCCAAGATTGTCCCCCAGATTGTGAGGATAGTTCTGATGCTTCAAAGCCTGGATTGGATTCAATGCCTCCTCCTCCAGGGAGCCCATCCAGATCTCCCAGGGCCAGAATTAACCCTCTGAGTCTGCATATCGAAAGCACTTGAAGCAATATAGTATAGAAAAACTCTGATCTATAAAGCACTTCCAAATCCTTCTGGATCCCTATAATTCACAACAGTGATAATGATCACAATAACTAATGTAAAGAGCTGATTTTCTAGAATCTTTGCTGTGTGTCAGACATTGAGCCAAACATTTTATCTACACCGATTAGCTCATCTTTACAGCCAGATTTTGAGGGAAGCAATATTATTTCTGTTTAATAGGTGAGGAAACTGAGGCACTGAGAGACTAATTTAGTTTTTAAAATTTAAATGTGCGATACCAGAAGCTTAAAAAGGGCAAGTGAATAAATCTTGTTCATAAAGTCAAAAGGGGCCGAGCTGATACTTGACTCCAAGTTTCCATTACATCAAGTTGCTTCTCCTTCTTCCCCTCCCCCCATTCTTTTCTCTCTATCTTGATTGTGTTTTGTATTGTTCCACGTGTCATCATTGGTTTCCATTTGTGTTCTTTTCTCCACACAATATGAATTACTTGAGCTCCATGTTGTGCTTTTAGTCTTATATCTTAACCATTTCTTCTCTGGAACAGGGACTAGTATGGGTTCACCAAAATCTTTGTTTCCCTGGTAGGCATGAGCCAGACTACATTTCCCAGCATCCCTAGACTACATTTCCCAGCAGCCTCCCTTGCTGCCAGCCAATACCATGTGACTGAGTTGTGGCCAATAGAGGATGGCAGAAGTGACTTGTTCACTTCTGATCTTGCTTCTAACTAAAAAGATATCCTTATGGTTCTCCAAGTTGTCTTTCTCTTGATGGATGCAAAGGATCCAGAAAAGACTGAGGGCTAGGCCATGGGGAAGCCACAAGATGGCAGGAGCCTGGGTCCCTGCATGACTGCATGGAGCCGAGCTAGTTCCCTTCCTACCATCCACAACCTGCAGTGGATTCTCTTGGTCTGCTCCTTTTCTGATTAGATATTTCTCTAATTTTTCTCATTCACTGAGTCATTAATGCATCCATTTAGCATTGACCAAGTATATCTCTTATTTACTGTGATGTAATGATATTTTAAACATATGGGTTACATCAGCTGGCCTTTATTATCTCATAATCTCTGTGGGTTTGGACATGGTATGGACATGGCTTAGGTAGGCCCTGAGCGAGGTTGTGATGAAGGACTGTTTTTCATCTTGTTTGGGGAGGGGCTCATTTTACAGCCCACACAGTTCTTGCAGAATCCAGTCTTTTGTGTCCTAGGGCCTGGGCTCTCATTCTCCCTGGCTGCTAGTGGAGGGTACCCTCAGCTCCCAGAGAGGCCTTTGTTTCCTGGCTACATGGCAATCCTTAGTGTGACCATTTTTACTTGCTCAAAATCAGCAAGAGAATGAGAGGCTCCCCCACAATGAGTGCTGTAACCCAACGTGTCACAACCATATCACCACCAGCAGGTGACAAACCCATCACCTTCGCTCCATTCAATAGAAGGAATTCACAGATCCCACCACACTGAGGGTTTTGAGCTATCTTTTCCTGTTACCCCATGCTTTCTAGTCACCAGCTGCAGTGGGTGTGGCGAGCCCTGAGTGTGCATGGTCGACTGTAAGTGGGGGGCGGATGGGTCCGCTTGTTGCTAGGGAATGACAATAACTTCCTGGCGGCTGAGGGTCTGACAAATGCTCTAATGGTTAAAGGCACAGGCTTCCCCTCCTATTTCCTAAGTGCTGTTTCTTCCCTATTAGCCCAAATGTATGAACGCACGGTCCATCAGGGCCTGACCAATAGCCTGAGACCACCCAACAGGCGCTATGTCCGGCTAGAGGCCTGGAACAGTTAGTAATTGTCATTGAAGCCAATGTAACGAATGAGATGACTCTTGACTGTTTGCATTCAATTTATCAAAATTATATCACAAAACCGGGCATGATTGAAGGATTGCTGTCAAGAAGGCAAAGAGGTGCAAATGGGTCCCCCGGCACCTAAGGAAGAAGGATTGGGGGGACAGTGGAACCAATCTCAGCTGAGCTCGCTCTGGGTGCCGGGCACCATTCCTGGTCTCTTGAGGCACAAAGTCATTTAAATCTCATAAGCTACTCTGTGAGCTACTGCGATATATTCATTTTTCAAATGAGGATGCAGAAATTCGGAGAGGCTAAGGAACTTGCTCAAGGGCACACAGCTAAGCTGCAGAGGCAGGAATAAGACCTGGCTCCAGGGCCAAGTGGTTCCCCTAGGTGGTGCCAGCAGGGGCTCTCTTCACTTATCTTTACCACCTCAACAAATTTAAACAGCTCATCTACATATGGATCTCTCACCAGGGGAGCCCCTTGTGAAAGCCTGGCTGACGGCCCTGGAGTTAGGTGAGGGAGGAGAGGGGAAGGAGGGGGGTCCACGTGCCTTCCCTGTAGGACTTCTCATCACCCTGGGGAGAGCTCCCAGGCAGGGTCTGGAGAGCTATTAACCAATCCCAGTCTGCTTGGAACATGCCGAGTTGTGTCTTCAGACGGGTTCCCTAAGATTTTCCCTCCCCTTCACAGGCCCCTAATAGGTGGCCGGCTCCAGGTCTGATCCTGCCTGATCCTTCCAGATGGGACGGTGAGTGGGGCGTCTTAGGTTCACATCTAGATCATTCCCCTTTGCTTTCAGAAGCCCAGGCCAACTTTCAGGCCTTCAGGCCCCACAGGTTTGGCCTCGTCTGCCTCCCCAGGTCTCTTGACTCCACTCTTGTTCTCTCAAACGGAAGAGAAACCATTTCCTTTCCTGAAGCCCTCAGCCCTCCTGGCCCCAGGCCTGCGCTGCCTCTACCTTGGTGGTTCTACCTCCACCCTGCAGACGTGTCTTAAGGGAACAGACCCGGGTTTTTACCACCCAGACCTCTTCCCTCTTCTGGTTCAGTAGGGCCGTGTTGGCACCCCAGTTCCAGGCGGCAGTGAGTTCACTCAGGAATGGACGCTGTCTGCCGTCAGCCCTGCCAGGGCCTTAGCTGGGATTTTTGCTGCAAGTCTTGGGAAAGCAGCTTCCCTCTCCTGGAGGGGTTCAAATAAAACCCACCAAGCTGGAGCTTTGGGGTCCTTCTTCACCACCCCCTGGAGGAAGCTGCTCGGGAAAGAAGCTCACACTGAGGAAAACGACCCAGAGACAAAGAGAGAGAGCGTTTCCTGTAGTATCACTTCGGTAGCCACTAGGCAGATGCTTTTAGGGACCATCACCTGTGCTGGGGAGTTGTTGCCCCTTGAAATGACTTTCAGACAAGGCCTCCCGTAGAAACTCACCAGGAACCAGCCAAAAATGGCAGAGTCACTCGGACTCACCCTTTCTAGGTGACCTCGACTCAACCTTGCTCAAACGTGCTCCCATCTGCCATTTTTTTGAACCCGCGGTGTAAGGCTTCAAACTGAGCATGCTCAGGAATGTGTCCGCCTCGGAAGTGATGACAAACCTCTCCTGTGGGAGTAGGTAGTTGGCGTTTTCCTGAGGAAGGCCCCCTGCTTGCTTTGTCTGGGGAGGCACTGCTTTGAGAACCATCTCCGACACACTCCACACTTGCTGCAAGTCATAAACCTCTCTTGGCTCCTTGGCTCCTGCTCGGGTTTATCAGCTTTTGCACTCAGTGGAGGGTGAACTCATTGCATCTGCTCACGGTCCTAGCATCAAGACCTAGTCATGCCTGAAGGATGAGTCTTGTACTTTTCAGCTAACACACACTGATACATTTTCTATTTTACTTTGGCCATTTTGAGTTAGATTTTACTTGCTTGGAAAGGGACAAGCCCCAAACCCTCATCTTTCCATGTATAGCCAGAAGCTGTTCCTTCGTGCCTTATTTTACACCTGAACAGGCTTAAATATCAAGTGTGATCAGTCATATTTATTAAGCCCCTCGTATGTTCTAGGTGCTGGGGATTCAGTAGTGAACAAAATAGAAAACTCCTGTCCTCAGGGAACATCTATTCCAGTGCAGGAGAGAAGTAACCTCGAAGAAAAACAAAATACCTAGTTTGTTAATGGTGATGAGGGTCAAGGGAAAATGAAATCAGGGCAGAAGAAATTCTAGCTCTGATGAGGAGCGGAGGTGAATGTAACTTGTGTATAGAAGGCTGGAAAGACACCACCAAGATGGAGACCCTTGAGCAGGATTCCGAAGGGTGTGAGGGACAGGTCTCTGTGGCCCACACCTTCCAGGCCAAGGGAGCAGCACTTTGTGAGATCTGTCCTGGGAGCTTGTTGGTGGGTTACATCTCTCATGGTGACACGCCTGCACCTTTTGAATCACATGTGTCAATCGTTAGGTGTTCTAGTACAGCATCCTCTTGCTCTTCATATTTTATTATTTGAAATTGACCGCTCTTTGAATTTTCTGATTCTTCTGCTGAGCCCAGTTTGCCATTGAGTCCATTCATTATCGTCTTCATTTCAGAGAGTGTGCTTTCAACTCTAGAATTTCTTTTGCCGCCTCCTCCTCCTCCTCCTCCTCCTCTTTTTCTTCTTCAATAAATCTTTCTTTTATCTTCAAAAGTTTTCTACTTGACCACTCATTCTGCCTATGTTTTCTAAGATCATTTAATATGTCTCTTATAATTATTTTAAAGTCCCACTTCTAGATCATCTGTGGGTCTATCTATATTGACTATCTTTTCTCTTGATTATGGGCCCCATGTTCCTTCTTCTTTGCGTGTCTCGTAATTTTTGATTGTGTACTAGACACTTTGATCACAAGAACAGTGAGGTACAGAATTAGAAAATGTGTTTCATGTTGTTTTCTCTAGGAGGGGGTCAATCTTTTCCCTGCCAGGAAGTTAGGATAAGAGGTTAGTTACTCAGATCACACCATGATTGGGTTGAAGGTTTATTAGTTTTAGGTGCTTCTAGTTACAAAGGAGATAACAGATCTCTCTTGGTCCTTCATCTTAGGAGCCAACTTCCTAAGCTGCCATTGCTGAGGGATGGGTCCTTGGATTTCATCAGAACTGGGGCTTGGAGGGACATGTTTGGCAGCTTCAGCTATTTTCAGCTCATCTCTGGATACAGCCTCATCACCGTGGGGGAGCTACAAGATTCATCTCTGCCTCCCAACTCCTCCCCCACAACTGCTTACTCAGCACCATTCCCGTGGGGGAGAGTGGTTGGGCCAGGAGATTGATGACTGCACTTGCATTCTTCCAGATCCCAATCTGTCATGCCAGCCCACGCTGTCACTAAAAGGTGGGCTGGTTTATCCTGTTTTAGTGGAGTTCCTCTGCCTATGGTAGGTGTTCTCCACCTGCACATGCCCAGACCTGGCAATTGGCCCTGGGTATGAGAGGAGCAGCTGCTCCTTCCCCACTGATGAAGCGCTCCTTCCTCTCTGGAGTGTGGTTCATTTAGCCTTCTTTGTATCTGTGTTAGTCAGGCTTCTGTTACTATGACAAAACACCTGAGAGAAATCAACTTAAGAGATAAAGGCATATTGGCCTCCTAGTTTCAGGGGCTTCAGTGTATGGTTGGTTTGGTTGCTTTTAGACTGTGGCAAGGCCATACATCATGGCAGAAGCACATGGTAGAGGAAGTCTGCTTAGCTCATGGGAAAAAGTAGGGGTGAGGAGAGAGAAAGGAGAGACAGAATATGTCTTAAAGGCCACACCCCATTTACCTCTCTCCTCCAATTAGACCCTGCCTCCTGAAGTCCATCACCACCCAATATCCTGTTAAGCTATGAATTCATCAATGGATTGATCCATTGATGATGAGGTAGAGCCTTCATTCTCCGATTATCTCCAGAAAGCCCCGCCCCCAAACACTGCTGCACTGGGGATCAAGCCTTCAACGCATGAGCTTTAGGAGGCTGTTTAGATCCAAACCGTGACTGTATGCATTATTCTTTGGTGACATTAAGGAAAAGTTGGATGTTCTGTAGTTGAGTTTTCTGCTGCTAATGGTGGAACATCAATCCCTTCCCACCATCTAACCAGCAGTGGATCCTCTCCATTAGCTTCAGTAACAGTTCTAACATTTGCAATCACTTATCAACATCTCGATTCTCCTGCCAGTCTAAGCAATGGTGTCTGCTTTGTTTGGAACGGCCCAGGGGCTCAGGTGTAGCACCAAGGCCCTGGGTCAGGTGTGGGAGCAGCAGGTTGAATAGGACCACGGCAGCCCTTGAGCTGCTCTCGGTGGGATGTGAGCCCGGGTCAGAGCTCACCACTCCATCCACTGCAAAAGGACCACTATCGCCCACATCCTCGGGGCTGTATGTCCTGCTTCCTCCTTGTTTAGGGACCATCAACTTTGATGTGGGACATGGTGGGGCTAAAGTGCCTGGTCCAGCTGGGCCTCCTTCCATGGTCCACCAGCCGAGTGCTGCTTCTCTCTGGGTGGAGGAACAGCAGCTGGACTGTGGGTTTGGGGAGCCAAGTTTGTGGGACAATGAGTGGCCAGCTGTGGCTTTGCTGAGTGGGGAACCACTGAAGTTCCAGTTTACCAGCTCCTGCTGGGGAAGCAAGTCGAGACGAGAGAAGTGCGTACGTAGCTCCAGCCCGAGACACGCTCTCGGCTCAGACTTCATCCGTAACTGGAGGAGCAGTAACAACTAGTGGTGGTCTGTGTGCCTGGCCCTGTGCTATATCCTTAACTACGTCACTCGGTGCAGTGGGTATTTGTGGATCACCTATTTAGCAAGTGAGGTACTGGGGTTCCGGTGGGTTGAGTTTCTTGCCCAAACTCAGACAACTTGGCAATGATGGGACCAGGATTAGGAGCTCAGGTATCTGATCCTAAAGCCTATGGTTCTTTTTAGCCACCAACATGCCAGTCTATCTGTTCTGTGCCAGCCACTACAGAATCTCTTTACAAACCTTATTTCTAACTTTCTGCATTTGATAATAGGCCATTTATAAATGAGAGGTTCAGAATTTTTGCTTAGTGGGAGGAATCTGCTTACACATGAGATTTAAGATGTGACCCTGGGCCAGTAACTCGGAACCCCAGAGCCTCTCTCGCTGGCCTGGATGCTCTTCCATTCACCTCCCTCCTTTCCCTGACCCTACCTCTGGGACTGCACCTGAGTCTTGCTCCTGCCTATGACCTTGCTGGGTCAGAGCCCTGGAGCAGCAGGAGGCTGGGAGAGGGGGAGGGGCTCTTGGCATCCCTCCTCCCGGCTCTGCTGAGGTTCAGCTGGGGTGCACCCCCTCCCCCCCCAGTGCTCTGGAAGGCAGTTCCCCTTCCAGGTTCCCACTCTCCTGTGGGCTCCGACAGCAACTTTCTCTCCTGTTGCCCTTCCTACCCCAGGGACACAGCCCCCGCTTCTGCCAACACTCGCTCCTGGGCTCCCCGAGCCTGGCTCGCCCCTTCATGCCTACCTTAGTCTCCTCATTAAAAGTGTCTTCAAAATACCATCTGAGCGAGCTTCTGTTTCCTGCCAGACCCCGACTGGTGTAATTTCTCATCAGAGATCCACAATTCAGGGAGGAAGGTTTCGGAAGCTAGCTTGGCTTGAAGCCCATTTTGAGAAAATGTTCACTTCCTTCCAGAGGAAAAGCGGCTCCTGTTCTGGCTGCATCTCACTGTCCCCGGCACAGGGGCTGATGGCTCAGCTCTGCCGGCTCCCACTGACGCGGAAAGCACCCGGCCCCCAGGTTGGGCGACCGTGGGGCGTTCTGGGCATCTGTCTCCAGTCACCTGCTGCACTTCCGAGGCCCATCTCGGAGGCAGCTGAGAGCCTCACAATCTAATCAGACGCACCCTGGCGCTGGCGGGAAGCGGAGGGACAGATGTCTTCCTGGTGGCGGCGGGAGCTGTTCTGGCTGGAAGGATGATACACGGGGGGACCTTGGGTGGGAGCCTCAGGAGAGCCCTTTCCAGATGGCCTGGGCCAAGACCGGAAGATCTGGCCCTAGATCTGGTCGTGGGGCTGAGCCATTTCCTCCCCACTCTCTGGTCTCGGCTTTGTGGTGTGTGTGGTTAGATACCAGCGGGACTCGGAAGTTCAGACCAGGGCTGGAAAGCAGGGGGAGAGGTGAATCAAGACTGATGAGAGGACTTTCCTGGGAGGTCGGGTATTCTCTCCCTCTCTCTCAAAGCCGAAGGAAGTCACATCATTCATGACACACCACCCATAGGTGCTGCTTAGCATATGCCATCTCCTGTGGTCCTCATCACAACCTTGGAGAGGGGTGGCGGAGTCCCTGCTTAGTAGTTGACAGAGCTGTCAGAGAGGTTATGTGATCTTCCCAAAGCCACACAGCTGCAGGGCCAGAATGGTGACCCCAGATCTGGCTGACGCTGGAGCCTTTCTTCAGTCTCCTCTAAGTACACTTTGGCCCATGCCACGCCTCTGCCAAGGTGATGAGCGATCAGCAAAGCTGCTGGAGGGTGTCTCCTTGTGCCCAGAGCTAGGCACAGTGACCGGCCCATCTTCAACTTCCTGTACTGTAAAGTGAGACGAATCTTAATAGGCGCCCTCTTAGGGTTGTTGGGATTTACACTAGGTAATGCATGGAGAGTATTTCACACAGTGCTCAATAAATATCAGGAACTACTGTTACTAGAGGTGGCTCCACTTCCCAATGAGCTCCCACCTGATTGTCACCCGAGTCCTGGAGGGAAATGCCTGTGAAAGCCGGTGGTGGGCTCACACAATGCGGGTGACCTTCACGCCACTTTCCTGTGGAGACTCTTTCTGGTCCCTCCTGGTGCAGCTCTGGGGTGGGGCAGGTTGGGGGCCCTCAGCCCATTTCAACGGTGGCCCTGAGAAGACACTGTCACTCCGGGGTCGCTGTGTGAACAGTCTTCCAAGCTTGCTGTGACAACTCTGATTGCTGGTCTAAGGGCACCTCGGGGGGTTTGGGACCGAGCTCCTACACTCAGACCTGAACAACGAATCTGCTGTCGTCAGGAGACCCCGCTGCTGCCCAGCCTGAAGCTGCAAAGGGAAGTGACCGAGAAGGACAGCCACTCTGCCTCGGAGTCCAGGGGCTGCCGGATCCTGTGGAGGCTCCTGCCAGCACCGGTCGCTGGATCAGAGGGGACATGTGTGTGCCTAAGCCGTCACAGCCGTGCCATGACTCGAGCTGGGAGGAAAGCAGACGAGTCCTTCATGAGGGCCTTGTTGGAGGACTGTCCAGGTGGCCGGGCACGGCATCCCCTGGAGGAAAGGAAAGTCTAGAATGAGCAGCCCCCAGGAGGCCAAGTTTTCTAGATGTTTCCTTTTGTCCGAGGGGTCTGGAAACTGAGTCTTGGGACAAGGGATTCCAGTCCACACTTTATATTCAAACTTCCTCCCCCTGGGCAGGCAGGGGGACAGAACGTGGCTGTGCAGTGCTTCCACCAGGGGAACGGCCCACGCGCTCTCCAGAGGCAAAGGCAGCCCCAGATGACTCTGCTTCTTAGCGATTCTGCTCACTTCCTTCTTCATGTGCCTATTTATTTAACATCACTCATTGGGCATCTAGTAGGCTCCATTTCTATCGGTTTTCTCACCTGTAAAATGGGAATCGTATGAGAGCCTAATTCACTGGACTGTTGTAAGGATTAAGTTAACGATGTACATAAAGCCTTTACCATCAAGTCTGGAAACAGAGCGTGCCTCAAAAATGGCAGCTATGGGGCTGGGGACATAGCTCAGTTGGTAGGGTGCACAGGCCCTGGGTTCCATCCCCAGCACCACACACACACACACACACACACACACACACACAATGGCAGCTATGGGGCTGGGGACATAGCTCAGTTGGTAGGGTGCACAGGCCCTGGGTTCCATCCCCAGCACCACACACACACACACACACACACACACACACACACACACAATGGCAGCTATTATCAGGAGCAGTACACAGGCGCCACCCCGCTGGGCACTGGAAGGACAGGGAGAGAAGGCCGACTCTGAGCTCAAGGGGACTTCCCCAGCTAAGGCCCAGGTAGTCAGTTACTGACTGAAGCCAGTTCTGAGAGGGTCAGAGAGGGGGACTGACCCCCTGTGTACGGAGAGGCGGAGCTCTCAGAGTCGAGGGACATTTCTGTGGGGTTCTGAGGATGGGTGGAGTGAAGGCCAGTCTTTTCCTGGACAGGGACCGACCACGTGTGGAATCACAGCAGCCAGCCGCGGTCTTTCTTGGCCCTGTGTTCGTCAGCGTTTCATTGTGGTGACAAAAATACCTGGCAGGACAACTTGAAGGAGGAGAGGGTCATTTTGGCACAAGGTTCGGGGGTTCCAGGCGATGGGCGGCTGCTCCACTGCGCGGGCCTCAGGTGAGGCAGGGCATCACGGCCGAAGGGATGGAGGAAAGCCGTGCAGCTCATGGCAGCCTTGGGGTGGGGGGAGAGGAGCAGGAGGAGGAGAGGGGACAGCCAGGGACAGGATCCAGTCCCCAAGGGCACACTCCCAGTGGCCTACTTCCTCCAAATGTGTCCCACCTGCCTGCAGTTTCTACTACCTTCCAGGAGCCCATTCAGATGATTAATCCCTCAAATGGATTAATCCACTGATGAGGTTGGAGCCCTCATGAGCCAATCACTTCCTAAAAGCCTCGCCTCTGAACATTGCTGCACTGGGGACCAAGTCCTCAGCTACGTAAGTCTTTGGGGGACATTCCAGGCCCTAACCATAATACCTCCCTCCCCACCTCCTGGGCTGAAGCCCTAGAATGATCTGCCCCAAACCAACCCCTGTGTATCAGGAGCTCCTCCTCTATCTAGCTCCCTGGGAACCTGCTGTGACCTGGAAGGAGCCTCCTGGCCTCGAACTTCACACCTCATCACATAGCTGACCACGGCGGTGGCTGGGCCCCCCCAGGCCTGACCTCCCTGGGGTCCCCTAGATTGCCTCCCCCATCCCAGGGTCCCCTTGAAGTCTGCTTGAAGAAGGACGCCTGATGGGGGCGGAGGAATCGGGATCTGAGGGGCAGGAGCCACTGTTATTGTCACCACAGAGCTCCTGGCCCTCAGGGCTCCTCCCACCTGCAGCCCCCCACCCCCCTCCAAGGAGCCTCCCTCCATTCCTTCTCCACCTCCTGTGTGACAGGGACTCCTTCAGAGGCGTGGGATGAACAGGGATGGAGTCCTGTCCTCGTTCTGCGCCTTGTGTTCTAATAGATATGGCAGACAACGAGGTCCCCACCTTCTTGGAGCTTAACGTGACTGGAGGCGATAGATAAATAAGCCAAAAAAAAAAAAAAAATTAGTGCCACGTGCCACCAGGGGGATAGACGTGGCACCGGACAGCCACGGCAGTGGGGGGTCACTTTGGCCCTTGGGAAGGCCTCTGGAAGCAGATGACATTGACCAGAGTCCTGAGGGGAGAAGGGGATGCACCCCCCTGTGGCTGCTGTGCCGTTGGCTGGAGCAGCTCTGGGCCACCTGCCTCCAGAGACTGGCCGTGCACACGGGATATGGGAGACAGAAGCCTGCTCTCCTGCTCCGGTCTCTGCCAGGCCCATGGGGACTTGACTCCTGGGCCAACTCCTTCTGGGTCCAGGGACAGCGTGTGGATCAGTGATCCTGGAAGTTCTGCGCCCTCTCTCTCGGCCGCAGGCGAGTGAAAGCCCTTCTGTTCTTGTAGAGGACCTTTCCCAAACAGCTACCCCATAATGGCCACATGGCCTGCGCTTGTTGGCCTGTGTCTCCCGGCCCGACCGTGACATCCTGAGGGAGGAGACGGTGCTGGGTTCACCCCTGTTGCCGGTGCTTAGCTGGACACAGAAGCAGAAGGTGCGTGATGAACGTCTCTGGTGCAGCGGAGTAAGTGATGGGCTCCCTGAGGGCAGGAGCCGCATCTAACTCCCTCTCCCCGCCCGGGTCCCTCTCTGCCCCCGCAGTGCCTGGCGCAGGCTGAGAACCTGATAAATGCTTATGGAATAAATGATTATTTTAATTACTCAATGAGTCACCACAGGGTTCCTTTAAATAGCACTTGTTCTGGTGCATTTAAATGTTCATTTATAAATAATTAACCATGTCACCAGGAGGCTTGGAGCAAGAAGACAGACAGGGGAAGGAAGGAAGGGCTGCCCGAGACACGGGACGCTGCAAGGTTATGCAGGACAGTGGAGAGGAAGGACGCAGGGGCCGGAGCCTAGGTCCTGGCGCCAGGCCCTCACTGGCCGTAGGACTTGAGCTGGCTGCAGTTTTGCTTTGCTCCTTCTTGGGTGGTGGCGAGGTCCAATATCTGGCACATCAGACCATCTTCCAAGGCTGGGAGTCCAGTGGCACCTGTGGCACACGAGCTCCTGTCTTCCAAGGGCTGAAAGTCAAATGGGTCAATCATGGCAGCTCAGCGTTCATGCCTCTCCGTGGACCACGCTGCCTGGTATTCACACCTGTGAAGGTCCCGGCCACCTGGGCTTGGCCAGGTGACTTGCTTGGGCCAGTGGAGCCTTAGCAAGCATCATGCAGCGGAAGGACTGTTGTGCGCTTGAATCCTGAGGTTATCCTCTGGGCACACTCCTTCGGGAAGCCCGCTGTCAGGCCATACAAGGAGCAGACCCCTGAATGGTGGGACACCAGAGAGAGAGAGAGAGAGAGAGAGAACACACCAGGGAGGATGTGGCAGCTCTGGCGAGACAAGCAGAAGAACCACCTGGTGGAGCTCAGCTGGCCACAGAATTGCGGGAATAGCACCTCATGGTCAAGTGCTGACAGCCGAAACAGAAACCTGTACAAGTGCAAACCGAGAGCTGTTGCAAGCTCTGAAACCCATTTCTAGAAGAAGCTCCAAGAAGGAGCTGGGAAAGCTGAGCAAATATAAGCTTGTGGGGAAACACATCACCAGTGGCATTTATTTATTTATTGGAAGCTTATAATGTGCCACAAGAGTCACCAGGAATAATAGTAATAGCTCTTATTGATTGCAATTTTTCCGATGCACCAAGCACTGTGCTAAGGGACATGCACAAATCATCTCATTTAATCCTAAAAACACTTGCATGAGGTATCACCATACGGATGTATATTTCTTTCTTTCTTTCTTTCTTTCTTTTGGTACCAAGGATTGAACCCAAGGGTGCTCAACTACCAAGCCACATTCCCAGCCCTTTTAAATATTTTATTAGAGACAGGGTCTTGCTGAGTTGCTGAGGCTGGCTTTGAACCAAGATCTTCCTCCCTCAGCTTCCTGAGTCACTGGGATTATAGGCATTAGCCACTGTGCCTGGCTCTGATGTGTATTTCTTATATACAGTCATTCATTGGTGGCATCTGTGGTTACCAAATTTCAGGATAGCCACATCCCGTATGTAAAATGGCATAGTATTTGCATGGAACCTGCGCACACCCTCCAATAGACTTTAAATCATTTCTAGGTCATTGTAACACCTGATCCTATGTAAATGCTGTGTAGATAGTTGTTGGAACACGTTGTTTTGGGAATAATTACAAGGAAAAGTCCTTACATGCTCTGTGTAGATGCACTTTAAAAAATACGTTTTCAATCTGTGGACAGTCGGCTCTGAACCCACGGGCCCGGAGGGCTATCCGGGTCAAGAACCCAAGGCTCAGGAAGGTTGGGTATTTGCAGGATGTTATACAGCCAGGGGGTGCGACCCTGGGGGTCAGGGGTGATGGTCTAACCTCGGCCCCTTGCAACTCAAAAGGGTGGTCCCTGGACCAGCAGTGAGGGCACCATCTGGGAGCTTGAAAACGCAGCGGCTCCGGCACCCAGCTCCTCTGAACCTGAGTCTGCATGTTAACAAGGTCCCCAGGTGATGCGCAGGAGCTCATGGTTGGAGAGGTGCTGAGTTAGACCACGGTGGAGCTGCTGCGCCAGGTGGCTAACGAGTTCCCGGGTGACTCTCAAGCTCATTAAATGTGGACAGCCACAGGCCGGAGGGAGCAGCCTTGCTTCCAAGGGACCTGGACCCCGACTCTCCACACGGAAGTGAGTGAGGCTGGGCTTTTGGGGGAGGGCACTAGTGACAAAGTGAAACCAGCCTGTCTTTCGGGGCTGGGAGGACCCGAGTTTGGAGCCGCTTCTGTGTCCTCTTGACCTCTTAATGAGAAATCACCTTTTACCCCCTCAACTTGCTCATCTGTGAAATGGGAGTGGTGACACCAAGTTTCCTCCAGGGACCGGTCGGTGCTTGGGTGTTGGTGGCGAGGCTTGTCACCAGCGTACTGTCTCAGGAGCCCAGCTGGAAGACGGTATGGTGCCAGGTGGCAGAGGACCTGGCCAGGCCTGCACACCCTGTGTGTGAGATGTCCCACGAGGGTCCCCTCTCCAACATACACACATGTGCATCGCCAGACACTTCATGAATTTTCTTCTCAGTTTTCAGGAATGAAGTCGATCCTTATCCCTTGGGGTAGTGGTGTGAACCCCAAGGTGGTTTCTGAGTCAAACAGGGTCCTTAGTTGTGGGAAATAGCTTTGATTATTTTACCTTTCTTTTACCTGAGGGCTGGGATTCACAGTTTCAGGAAACAGAAACAAAGCTACTTTGAGAACGTGAAAGTGTGAAATTCTAAGTCTGAGTGGTGCATTAGGGGTGGGTGGGGGGGATGAGGCTATATTCTGTCCCCTGGGGCCCATTGTGAAGGCCAGGGGCTGGGCACAGGCCTGTTGGGGTCAGAGCAGCCCAGCGAGCCCCTCCCTCTGTCTGCCTGGTATTAAGCAGGGGCCCCTCCTGTGATTGCGTGGCCTGGGTGCACCCCCACCAGCACAAAGAACCCTTCCTAGCTTCCTGAGTGGCTCCTGGGAATCTGCCCTCTGGAATTTTTTCCTGGCAGGAGGCAGAAGGTGGGGAGTGAGGGACACTCCAGGGTACAGCTAAGCTGCTGTGTGACCTTGGGCAAGACTCTTTCCCTCCCTGGGCCTAGTCTTCCTCCCCTGCAGAGAGATTTGGGCCAGGTCTTTGGTGGCGAACTACTCCTCCAGGGAGGGGCCCTTCAGCTGGCTTGGGCAGAGGTCTGGGCCCTGGTATTTTCGAAAAGCTCCCTAGACTCGGGAACCAGTGGGCTAGATAATTGTTTCTTTTCTGGATTTGTAAATTTGGAGCTTACCCAGTCTCACGTGTGTCACAGGAGGAGGTAGGTGGGATGGGGACCTGGTCTGCACTTTGGAAGGGAGGATCCTGGCACTGAGGGAGTTTCTGTGACCATTCAGAGCCACACAGAAGGCGTGTGGCGTGACTCAGTTGGAATTGGAAATCCCGGGTTCTTTTCATGACTCAGGCTGCCCTCCCAGAGGCTCTAACGGTAATGACCTCCTGCTGCTCCAGGACCCAGCCTCTCCACTGCAGGCTCTCTACACTTTAATGACGATGATAATAATAACAACAGAGCAATAATTTATAGTTTCCTAGACCCTTCGAGAGCATCATTCCTTCAACTTCTCCTAGCATCTCTGGTTACCTTTGGGTTCACCGATAAGAAATCTGAGGCACAGAGAGGCTTAGGAATTTGCCCCAGGTCACACAGCGGGTTCATGGCAGAGTTGGTGTTTATAACCGGGTTTGCCTCATTGGCAAAGCCCAGGCACCCTCTCCTGCACCTCACTACCTCCTTCCAGAAGTGGAGCAAGATCTGGGGTCTTCCTGCCCGCCAGAGAGCCTCTTGCCTTCCAAAGGACCCTCAGGGTCTCCGGGGCATTGAAGGCTCTCTGTCCCCCTGGCAAGGCTCAGCGGAGCCCTGTGGCTGAAATTCAACGACATCATCGAAAAGACAGATTAAAAGAGGCGCCTGGCTCTGCAAACAGCTTCTTTAGTAACTGAGGCCCAGCCTTCGGCTCCTGTTTTCCCTGGCACCCGGATGTCTGGGTTTGCTCGTGGGCTTTGCCAGGGCATGAGGACAGCCTGGATGGTGTTTCAGTCTCACTGTGACCAGAAGACCTGACAAGAACCAGGTAGAGGGGGAAAGGTTTATTTGGTGCTCAGGGTTTCACAGGGGTGGTCCAGCCAGCTCCAAGGCCTTGAACCTGAGTGGACACCACAGCCTGAGGGGGTGGGGAAGGAAGCCGCTCAGGTCAGGGCAACAGGAGGCAGAGAGAGAGAGAGAGAGAGAGAGAGAGAGAGAGAGAGAGAGAGAGAGAGATGGGGGGAGAGAGAGAGAGGGAGAGCGCGCGAGGGCAATCGAGCTCTGCTCCCCAGGGGGCCAAATATATTCCCCCAAGGCGCCTGGCAGTGACCCACCTCCTCCAGCCGCACCCCACCTGCCCGTCACCACCCGGCTAATCCCTGTCAGTGGATCAAGGCGCTGATTAGGTTGAGGCTCTCGGTCTTGGTCATTTCTCTTCTGAGCCTTCCTGGGCTTCCCCATTGTCTCACACTGAACCTCAAGTTGCTGAGAACTTGGTGGCATGTTGGGCCATCTCTCCTAGCTGGTTCCGAAGCCTGACCCAAAGTCGCTGGTTCTCTGAGCAGATGGGCTGGTTCTGGAATCTGCTTTCCAGGAAGCTTCTCCAAGGGCTTGTGACCCAGCTGCCAGGGGTCCCTATGTCCTTCCTTAGCCAGGCCCTCAGTGGAGAGGGACTTGCCTGGTGACAGGTCTGCAGGGACACTGGAGTCCTGGATCCCTGCTCTCTCCACCCTGCATCCTCTCATTTGGGGGGTCTATCCTGAGGTGCCAGAAGTGCGGGATTATAGCAGCCAGGTTCATTACTGTCCCAGGCTGCTGCAGCCAAGGACCTCAAACGGGGTGACTTAAAACAACAGAGATTTGAAATAAAATTAGGGCATTCGCAGGTCAATGGATGGAGTTGGACAATATCATGGTAAGTGAAGTAAGCCAGTCCCCCAAATCTCTGATAAGTGGATGCTGATCCATGGTGGGCGGGGGTGGGGCTTGGGAAAAACGGAAGGACTTTGGGCACAGGGGAGGGAGGGCAGGGAGGGGGGATGCAGGCAGGAAAGATGGTGGAATGAGACGGACATCGTTACCCTCGGTACCTGTAGGACTGCACACGTGGTGCGAGGCTACATCGTGTACAACCAGAAAAATGAAAAGTTGTGTGGTCATTGTGGACAATGAATCAAAACGCATCCTGCTGACATAGGTACCTAATTAGAATAAATAAATAAGTTTAAAAAACCCAACAGAGATTTGTTCTCTCAGGGTTCTGGAAGGCAGACGTTCAAAAACCAAGGTGTGGCCGGGCCCCGCTCCCTCTGAAGGTCCTGGGAGACTTGGTCCCTGCCTCTTGCTGCTTCCTGGCGCGGCCGCAGACCTTGGAGCCCCTTGGCTCACAGCTGCGTCTCCCATCCCTGTGTCCCTCCTCACGTGGCCTCTTCCCGGTGTATCCAGGTTTCTTCTTTTCCCATAGGAACACCAGTCCCTGGGTCCAGCTTCCCCGCAATTCCCTGACCTCACCCTAACTGTGGGTTCCCTGAGTGTTAAGAGTTGAAAACCTTCAAGTTGAAACTCACTGAACACTGCAGCCTCCCGACGCCCACAGCTCGGCCGCAGGGCCCCGTAGAGCAGAGCTCTTCACCCACCGGAGCCAGGGCCAGCGGGGGGCTGTGGCTCGTTGCCTCTGTCCAGCACCCAAGAGGCTCCCACGACGTGCGACTGGACGGGAAAAGATCCAAATTCCAAGTTGGCAGAATGGTTTTCCCTGGAGGTGTACCTCTGGCTCATGCCCCTCGGTAAAGTGGAAAGACAGAAATCCACACCGTCACCAGGCAGGGACGGATTGCAGTGACTCCCCCAAGACCTTCATTTCCAACTCAGGTCACCTTCTGAGGTTCTGGGTGGACGTGAATTTTGGGGAGACCCTAATCAATCCAGGCGCCTAATCAGTCTTGCCCTCCAACTCTCTGAATGTAAGGATCTTCTCAGCCCTCGGGTCTCAGGGACAAAGCCACCTCCCAGAGAAGCCCTCCCCAGCTGTCCATCCACACCCGCGGCCTCCCCCTGGTTACTATCTGCCCCACCCCGTGGGCACTTCCGCCACAGCATGTGGACATGACCTGTCTGCACCGCGAGACCCTAACTCCCTGGGATCTGGGCTCTGTCGACGCCTCTTTCCTGGGACCAAAGCAGCGCTGGGCCTCTGGCCAATGACCAAGAGGGGAGTTCGGCCTCAGACCAGGGGGGGCAGCACCGGAGGAGCCCAATGCTGGGTTCCGGTGCCGACCCGGTCCCCACCCCGCTGTGTGACCTCGCGGGGGCTCTGTGCAGCTCCTCATTCCTAAGAGGAGCCCCGGGGACCACTCCACGGCCGTCATCCCCATTGTCATGACAAGTCCCTCTTCTCCGGGTTCCCTCGGGGGCCTCCGTAGCCACAGTGTCCTGTTCAGCTCCTTTGGTTGATTTTGCCTTTTTCAGCATTTAGAAGCCCCCCTTCCCCACCTCCTCCAGCCCCATGGCTGCTCTGCTGTCACGAAGGGAGGTCAGGTGCGCGGTACCCAGCGAGTCTAATTATCCGGGAAAGTAATTAACATTTCTAATAGAAACTGCCACTGCTCATTTTCATCGGGGCCACACAAAAGCAATAAGGTAAAAGAGTTTTGTAATTACAGACTCGTTATGGCGGGCTCCCCCTCCACTCTGCCGCTAATAAGTCTCTTGCAGGGGAAACGAGCGCGCTGGGCGCCTCGGAGACGGGTGGCCCCGGGGAGCCCTCAACGGGTTCTTCTCCTGCTCTTGCTCCCTCGCCCTCCAGGGCCTCTGTCTTTCGGCTGCTTCTCTCTCTCTCTCTCTCTCCTCTTCAAGAAACTCTTCTTTCGAAAATGAAGACCGAGCCCCCCATCAAAACGATTAGCGCCCACTGTATGCACGTGCTGAACTCACACCGGATCGGTTAGAAATCTGTTTTAATGTGATGTTCATTAAAAATAAAAGTTAAAAAAAAAAAAAGTAAAACAACAGCAGCCACAAAAGTCAGGCTGTGACCTTGGTGATACCCCAGCTCAGCCCAAAAGCAAGAAGCTACGTCATTAGGTGCAAGGAAACAGGAGTGACCGCAGCAAGGACTGGGGCTAGGGGAACCTCGTGGGTCTGGGCTGAGGTGGACAGAATCGAGAGAGTGGGGCAGGGGGTGCAGGGAGCCCCGTTTCTCCTGGCTTTGCCGTACAAGCAGTCTGTGCATCCTTAGAGAAGGCACTTACCGGGGCTGAGAGGCTGGTGTTTAAAGATGAACAAGGATAATCCTCGTGGCCCGATTTTATTGAGTGCTTACTACGTGTCAGGCTCCTGTGGCATTTCAGAGATCCTTTCATTTAATGGGCATGGCGAGCCTTTGAGGTTAAATATATTTATCATCCTCATTTTCCATATCAGGAAATTGAGGCATGAAAATGTCAGGTCACTTGCTCAAGGTCATGCAGCATGTCTTGGGGACAGTTGGGTTCCAGACCTGTGCACTCCTTAGCCCCCTGGTAAGCTCTGGGTACGTCATCAGCAATGGGTGCTGCTGAGGGCTGCAGACCTGTGGCCTGTGTTTTTGAAGGTGCCAGGGCCCGGGTGGGATTTCTGGCCATCCAGGAGGGTTCCCCAGAAGCCAGTCGGAGGAAGAGTAGATGCTACTTGAAGGTTTGGGGAACCATCCTAGGAACCCCAGGACTGCAGTAGTGGGACACAGAACACAGAACAGGCTCTGAGGGACACCGTGTTCTAATCCTTGTCCTGTTGCTGAGTGGCTGTGTTACTCTGGGGAAATCACCTTACCTCTCTGGTCCTCAGTTTCCTACCACCTGGGAATCCTCACAAAGCAGCTGTGATAATCAAATAAGATAATCTTGATTAAAAAGTGCCTGGTGCAGAGGCATCCACTAAATCACAACTCTTCCTCTCCCTCTGTAGCTCTCCGATTCTGTATTTAATATTCATTTGTTCAGAATTACTTTTTTTGGGTAGTCTGCTGACTGTGGAGTGAGACTCTTCTAGACCTGGAGAGGAGTGTGAGGAAGCAAGTCTCTGACTCTTGGAGCCTCAGACACTGGGGATGAAGCTAATTAAAACACAGAAACCAAAATCAACAACGACCCAAAAAACAATTATGAACATCAAGAACATCAGGTGGCTGGGCTTTTCCCAGGGGACCCAGCGGAGGGCGGATGCTCTGCCAGTTTGTCCCCAAGGTGCCATTTCTGTGACAACAAATTGTCATTCTCAGTGAATTTCTTTTGAGATCAGCAACTGCAGACTTGAGAGACGTTCTCCTATCTGTAAATACTCCACTGCAGGTAACGGGACCTGGGAAGAGGAGGGAGGGGAGGAGGGGAGGAGGGGAGGAGAGGAAGGGGGAGGAGGGGAGGAGGAGGGGAGGAGGGGAGGAGAGGAAGGGAGGAGGAGGGGAGGAGAGGAGGAGGAGAGGAGGAGGGGAGGAGAGGAGGAGAGGAAGGGAGGAGGAGGGGAGGAGGAGAGGAGGAGGGGAGGAGGGGAGGAGAGGAGGAGGGGAGGAGGGGAGGAGGAGGGGAGGAGGGGAGGAGAGGAAGGGGGAGGAGGGGAGGAGGAGGGGAGGAGAGGAGGAGGGGAGGAGGAGAGGAGAGGAGGAGGGGAGGAGAGGAGGCGAGAGGAGGGGAGGAGGGGAGGAGGAGGGGAGGAGGAGGGGAGGAGAGGAGGAGAGGAGGAGAGGAGGAGAGGAGGCGGGAGGAGGGGAGGAGAGGAGGGGAGGAGGGGAGGAGGAGGGGGGCAGGAGGGGAGGAGAGGAGGGGAGGTTGAGGCTGGGCCTCCTCTGAAGACCAAACCAGACACACACAGAAACCAAGCGAAGGAGTAGAAAGAGAAGGGGAAGAGCCACGTGGCCCTGAGCCCGAGGGGCAGGAAGAGGGTGAGTGGGCAGAGGCGTGGGCAGGGGTAGGCAGAGGTGCCTGTGTGAATGGCAGGTGTCCCCTGGGGAGTCAGCACAGGGCATCGGGAGTCAACCGTGGGACGCAGGTTTGCTGACCGCTCCAGCCTGTAGCTTTCTCGCCTGCAAAATGGTCCCGTGCCCTGCGTCAGTCCCCCACGGCCAGGTCCCACGTTGCTCTAAAGCCGAGCCCCTTCCAACAGCAACCTCGAGGGTCAGGACGTCTCTGTGGGTCAGGGCTCTGGGCAGGGCTTCGTTGGATCCTCTGGCGTGGGGATGACGGTGTCAGCTAAGGTGGCAGCTGGGTCCAGGCGAGGCTGAGAGGAGCCCTCGGTGGCCTGCTGGAGGGGAGCCCTCGGTGGCCTGCTGGAGGGGCCTTTGGATGGGTCCAGTTCCTCCTGGGGCTCTGAGGTGGAAAGTCTGTTATGGCTTGGATCTGAGATGTCCCCAGAGGCTCGTGTGAAAAGTGTGGTCCCCAGTGCAGCAATGTCCAGAGGTGAGGCTTTAGGACATGATTGGGTCAGGAGGGCTCTGATCCTACGGGTGGATTAATCCACTTGATGGATTAACTATTGAGTGGACTGTTAGGAGGTGGAGGGAACTGTAGGCTGGAGGGTGTGGTGAGGAAGTAGGTCACTGGGGGTGTGCCCTGGGACCCTACTCCTCCCAGGCCCCTTCCTCCCTCCCTCCCTCCCTCTCTCTCTCTCTCTCTCTCTCTCTCTCTCTCTCCCTCCTTCCCTGCTGACGTGGGCTGAACAGCTTTCCCTGACACCCGCTTCCACCAGGATGTTCCGCACCACCTCAGGCCAGGAGCCGTGGGGTCAGCCCGCCGTGGACTGCAACCCCTGAGACCATGAGCCAAGATAGCCACTTCCTCTTCCAGGCTGTTTCCCTGGGGTCATCACAGTGACCGAGACCTGACTGACACAGGGCTGCCACTTCCCACTGGCTGCTGGCTGGAGGCCTCCTGGGTTCCTCCCCACAGGGCCTCCCTGGGGTGGCCTCTCCACAGAAGGAGCCATGAGAATAAGAGAGAACCTACCTGGAAGTCAGAGCTTTAAGGAAGTCAAGCTCTTCTTGTAACCTGGTCTCACAAGTGACATCCCGTTGCATTCATTAGGAGTGAGTCACCAGGGCCACCCATCCCCCAGGGGCAGAGTCGGCCCAAGGGCTTAGAGTCCAGGAAGCAGGGATCTCCTCAGTCGTCTTAGAAGCTGCTGACACACACAGCTTCCCCAGGCTGGGGTGGGGAGTCAACGAGAAGGTTGAGAAGAGAAACGCAGCACGTCGTCTGGCAGGTAGTAAGTGTCAGAGACAGCGTCCTTCCTATTGCTATTATCACTGTGTTATGCTCGAATTCGGGACCCCCAAAGACCACCAGAGACCCAAGATCGATGTCAGCAGCCAAGAGGTGTTTATTGCGAGCTAGCTTGGTCCTCCGCACGCACACAGCAACTGGTGACGCTGAGAGGCCCCGAGCCCAGGGTTTGCAGCAGTTTTATGCATTTTTTGGAGAAGGCAGGGACTTCACATACATCATAGCATCCCTTAGCAAATCATCACACACCGCGGGAAAATCAAATAACAACTCTAAAACATGGTTAGCACATTCACTGGCGGGAACAAGTTGGGTAGGGGTGATTGGTCAGTACAAAAGGGGTATTCGTTTGAACTGATTGGTTTGAGCCAAGAGGGGTGCACATGCTGAACTACATGGTTTCCCAACTTGTTACCAACCACCATAAAATACTGGGAGGGACATCTGGCATCCCAGGTATTTCCCTGTCTCATGCTGATTGGTGGCTGCTAGGGGGCTGCTATGGATCCCCACCTAGCCTGACTGAGTCAGGGACACCTGGCGCAGCAGATCTCTCCTGTAGATAAACAACTTAGCAGGGTGGGAATGTCCCTAGGAGTGCTCTGTGGGTTTTTCCAAGGACAAAGGTCATGTCCCTTCCTTGGACAGGCTTTGCTCTGAGGTAGAGGCTGGTTTTTCAACTGCAGTTTGATGAATGCTCATTGCTTCTATTCTTCTGCAGATCATAATGGAGAAGGGGTGCATATGATGCATATGAGTGGAGAGAAAGGGAAAGTGTATCAGCTATCTATTGCCATAATCATGCTGCGTAACACACAGTCCCAAACCACAGTGGCATTCTACAACACCACTTTTTTTGTTTTTTGTTTTGCTTGTGTATTTATGGACTGACTTTACGGACTGACTGATCTGTGATGGGTTGGTTAGGTTCACTCCCATGTCCATTGTCAACTATAGGTCAACTAGGTGGCTTTGCTGATCTTGCTGGGCCTTCTTATCAACTAAGCTGCCTTTTTCTGCTTCCTGTGTTCTCTCACCCTCAGCAGTGCAGCCTGGCCTTGTGCTCTCAGGGAACCCTTTAAATAGCAGCCAGGAGGTCCGTATGCATCTTGGAGGTGAGACTCAAAACTAGCACCCTGTCACTTCTATTGGCTCAAGTGACCACAAGCCCAGCCCAGATCCCACGGGTGGGGACACACACTTCTCTTGAAGGAGCAGCTGCAAAGCTACATTAAAGGCAAAGACACGAGCTTCTTTTCTTATTGCTATAGTTTGGAAAAGTGTCTCTTGAAGGCTAATGTGTTGAAGGCTTTGTCACCAGCTCATGACACTGTTGGGACGTGGTGGAACTATCAGGAGATGGGGACTAGTGGGAGGGCATGTCCTTGAAGGGAGTATTGGAATGGCATTCCTTCTCATCTCTTTCTTTGCCTGCTGCTGCATGAGGTGAGGTTTCCTGCCACATGCTCCCACCATGATTTACTGACTTTCCACAGGCCCAAAGGCAATGCAGCAGAGTGACCATGGGTGGAAACCTCTGAAACTGTGAGCCCAAACACACCTCTCCTTCTAATAAGTTGTTTATCTCAGGTATTTTGTTATAGTAACAGCAAGCTGACTAACATGTTTTTTTAAAAAGCTGGCTAAAGTTTGACCTCACACTTATTTGAAGGATTAAATGCGTTAATATATGCTCACTTTCTGGCATGTGTCCTGAAATGTAGTAGGTGAGCAAGAAAAGTTTCATGACACATTCTGGCACTAGACAATGCCATTGGCATCAACATAGCGGCAGGAGGTTTAGGCAAAGCAACCACCCAAAGAGGATTTGAGCTTCCAGTTCTAGTGATTTTTCTGAAGGCTGAGACATCTGTTTGGGTAGCCGGTACAAAACGAGCCATTAAGGATTTGTGCACAATTCAGCACGATTTGGAAACAGTGCACCTGGTCTCCCGTTTATAATATTTCCGTTTATAATTTTTTGTTGGTTATGTGGTTTGTTTTTTTACAAATCTCCCCATGTGTTTTCTCTCCTCCTCCTTCTGCGGGCAATTTGATCAGATTAGAGCAGAGCAGCTAGACACATGTCTCCTTAATTACGGCTGCCCCCTCCCCCAGGCCAGAACAGGTGTTCTGGAAATTCCTGGGTGACTCTTTCTCAAACAGAACTGCTCACTGCTCACAGAATGGCACGTGGACAGTCCCTCCTGCCAGAGCCCTGCACCAAAGGCCTTGTCAGGACGGTGGCTTTAGCGCCGGAGTAGGAGCCCTCTCTCTTATTAAGAGGTTTATTTGATTTGAACTGACAGGCTCCTTCCAAATATTTGCTAAATAACTTATTGTTCATTCTCAAGGAGCTAAAGACGAGAAATTTGGACTTGGGAGGACATCCTTCCAGGTGAACCCCAGGTCGGTCTTGGAGACCACGTCACCCTGAGCATTCAGGGGACCCGTGTGCGCAGGACAGCGCCATCTTCCTGCAGGCGCCAGGTCAGTCCATCCCGTGAGACGGCCGAGGCGGTCACTTCCAGGGTGCCCAGTGCTGTGACCCTTCAACTCGGACTGGTCAGTTGCATTTCTTGAGCATTTATTATGCACCAAATGCTTCACATCACATGGTCACCCGACTTCACCCCCGCCGTTGACCTGAGGTCGGGTGTCATGGTCATTTTCCTTCGATAGTCGAGGTAACACAAACTTGGCTGCGACGGTGGGTTGGGAGGGGACTACAGGCTGGTCTGTTTTTGTGATTTTTTTTTTTTCATTGAGATGAAATTCACAGACAAAGAATTAGTTATTTTCAAATGAACAATTCAGTGAACTTAAATATGTATTCAGAATGCCGGACGCCACCACTTCTGTTTAGTCCCCAAACTTTTTCATCATCCCCGTCATGCACCCGTGAGGCCATTGCTACACCTCCCCACCTCCCAGACCCTGGTAATGGCCAGTCTGTGTTGTTTCTGTGGATTTATGCCGACAGGTTTTTTTTTTAGCTATAATGTGACTCGAAAGGCCTACGTTTATTTAGTGCTGCGTGTGTGCCAGGTGCTGTTCTAGGAACACGGCGTGTGCTAATTAATTACTGTATGCAGAAGGCTCTGCTATTACCTCTGCTCCACAGATGAGAAAATAGAGGCACAGAGACATCCAGAAAGCCATCCAAAGTCACACAGCTCCCTAGCCCTACGCCCTGGCTTGGACCCCGGGGTATTATGGCTCCGTCTCTTTTAAATTTTAATTTTTATGTCTTAAATTTTTGGTACCAGGGATTGAACCCAGGAGCAATTACCCACTCAGCCACGTTCCCAGCCCTTTTTATTTTTATTATCTCGATGCAGGGTCTCACTAGATTAGAGCCTGCGTACACTGCTGAGCTGGCCTTGAGCTGCCTGTGACCCGGGCCACTGGGATCATAGGCGTGCGCAGGGCCAGGTCCCTTTCTGAACCATGGGGAGGCGTTGCTTCTCTGAGGTCCCCTCCTGTGGCAGCAAGCCCCAGCCTGGGCCTGGAGCACATGCACACAGAGCCCCGGCCCCTGAGGGAGCCCGGGGAGCCGTGGTGCTCACTGACCTGACCTGAATCCCTCCTCCACTGCAGGGCGGCGTGCTAAGGCTTCCACCCGGAGATGGACCTGACCCGGGGAAACGCAGAGAGGGGCGGGATCAGCTCTGCCCGGGGAGCCCGGAAAGCCACCTGGTCCTCTCATTTCTGTATTTCTTTCCGTGAGAATAAAATCCAAAATGACCTTTAGGTATCAGGGAAGACAAAAAAAGATCTTTTAAAATCCAGACGAATTTTGTGGTGGGTGAGAGTAGTAATGCACAGGGCTGTTGTTCCGCCCCCAGCTAGCTGTGTGACCTGGGGCGGGTGGCTCCACCTTTCTGAGCCTTCATTTCCTCATCTTCCAGAATAATCTGACTTGCAAACCCGTCAATTCCCGGCGTATTCTACAACCGCAACACTCCCCTGTAATAAATATTTTGGTGTTTTGACCAAGAGCTCTTCTCAGGAAGAGAGCTGATAAGCTTTTTCATGCTAAGGTACAAACAACAATGGAAACACTTATTTATTGAGCTCTTGTTATGTGTGGGACACCATTTTACGTGCTTCACGCCTGCATTCTAATTAACGACTGGGAAAATGCTATCATTTTTTTAAAAAAGAAAGACAAATTTTTTATTTTTTTTTAACTGTGCTTGAAAACTAACCCACCCACCCACCCACCCACCCAAGTGTCTGAATCACACATCACCAGCCGACACTTGGGGGAACTGGTCCTGTGGTTGGTGAAGAATAACTGGACAAGGAGGAGATCCCCAGTCAGCCAGGGGAGGGAGGCTCGGTGCACTCTGTCCTTGTGGCTCTGTCACTTTGCCTGTGTTGGCGTCACCTAAGTGTCACTGAGAGGTGGAGCCCAGATGCCCATGCCTGGCTGCAGCTTCCTGGGTTCCTGTGTTCAGTGCTTGCTGCTTGGTGCTCGGTGCTCAGTGCTTGATGCGCAGTGCTTGGTGCAGAGTGGTTCTCCTTCATCTGCCTGGTTTTGGTTCCTGGGAGAGTGAGTCCAGAGTGCAGCAAAGGGGAGCCCCTTGGCCCTGTCTTGAAACTTCTCTGTGCCTGTGGCACATGGAGACTTTGAACCCTTCACTGGGCTTACCTCTGCACTCCCAGCCGTGATTTTGTTTGAACTCAACCAGGCGAAATTTGGAAATGCCCCTTATCCTGGTCCTTGCCTTCCTTTTTCCACCGGGAACTGTGTGGCATTTAAAAGTGACAGGCTGTGGCTCTGAGCTCCAGCACCTTCTGCACCCGGGGGCTCCCGCTCTGCACTGGGATCCCCGAGCGCCCCCTGTCCCAGGGCCTGCCCTGCCCCCCTCCTGGGTGTCCCCACAGCTCCTCTTCACATGTGTTTGTGGACTGGACGGATGGATGACAAGTATCACCAATAGAATGACCAACCACCAGTTTAGTGAAGGCTGGACCCAGCCTCTCCCCCTGGTCTTTCTTTTCTGTGGAAACAACCTGCTGCAGACACCCCCTGGAGGTCTCTGTCCACCTCTCTGGTCCCTGTCCCCTGCCCACACCACCCGCTACCTATGTGACCGTGTTCTGATGTCGGTGACAGCCCCCCAGTCCCTGATTTTGTGGTTTTACATGCATATCCTGGAATTCTTCTGGGATTTTAACATTTTACATAAAATGGGTACTTTACCTAACTTTCTACAATTTGCTTTTTTATCAATATTATATTTTATTCATGATGATCCATGCAAATTTAATTCACTCACTGTAAGATTGGTATAGAACTCCGTCGTGTGACTACGCCATCATTTATTTATTATTTCCCTTGTAGACCGTTCCCTTTTTTTCTCGTATTACAATCAGCACCATAATGAACACACGTGTGCATCTTGCAGGCTCACGCGCAGGAGAAATTTTCCTGCTGAGTCTCACGTGCATGCACTGGGTCACAGGGTACGTGCACCTGCAGATTTACTAGGTGTTAGCAAACTTCTCACCTAAGCGTTGTATCCATTTATGTTCCTTCCAGTAGTCATTTTTGCCAGTCTCGCAGGGTGTGAGTTGACACCCAATTGTCACCTGCAGTTCTCCCTTCCTGACCCCTAGTGAGCCTCAGCTCCCTGCCATGTGTGCTGGCTGTTGAGGTGAACACGTCTGTGAGTTGCCTCTTGGTGGTGTTCCTCCATCACAGTTTGAGCCGTCTGCCTCATTGTTATTGACTTGAGAAATTCTTTATATATTTGGAACCCTAATCTTTCTGAGTCATGTGGTTTGCAAACATGTCCTGGTCTGTTGCCCTCTAACTTAGTACTGGCTTTGTTGTACAGATGGTCTACAGTGAAACGTCGGAGTGTTTTAAATTACACAGAGTGAAGGGCATTTCAGGTGTCCAGTGGCTGGTTATGGAGGGAGGAGGGTGCAGGTCCTGGGGCTGGGACCTTTACTAAGGAGTCCTGTGAGAGCTCCAACCTCAGAAACCTCTCTAAACCCTGTGTGCCTGTGAGGATGGGGCTGCTGCTCTGTCTAGAGGATCCCTGGGGTACTGCCTCCACCAAGGCCAGCAATCCCAGCAGCCTCTGCTCCAAAGCAACCATACCCATGGCCAAACTAGACTTGTTCCATGTGCAGAAGGAACCAGGCTTCCTCTCCGCTGTGTCCACCCGGTGATGGGAAGGGCAGGAGGAGGGCAGACAGCTGGCCAGGGCTAAGTCAGGTTACCCAGGGCTGCAGGGGCACCAAACAGAGCATGCTGCCAGGTCCAGGACTCAGAGCCGGGATCTGGACAACAGAAGGGTCCCTGGAGAGCCTGAGTCCGCTCCCCCACAGGTGGGGGGAAGCCCTTCCGGTGGCCAGCAGACACTGGTTCTGAACCATGAGGTCCCAGCCCCGGGCGAGAGGGCAGCCCAGCAGTATGTTCTTGGCTGAGAGCAGCAGCCAAGCACCTGGTTCGTGATCCATGGCGGGGCCCTAGGCCAGGCTCTGTGGTGCTTGTTTCCTCCTGGTCCTGCAGGTCTCACCCATCTGCCTGTGGGCAGCTGTTGGTCCCTAGGTGGCGCTGTTTCTGGAGGTTGGCTGGGGCAACTACAGGGACTGGGCCAGTGTCCTTCACCTCCAGCAGCCCACCCCGGACTGGACTACACTCCTGGCAAGTTCACAAAAGCTGCCAAATCCGAAGCTACAAAATCGGTTGAGATCTAGGTTCAGGACTCACCCAATGCCACTTTGGCCACCTTCTACGGACAAAGCAAGTCACAAGGCCATCCTGGATTCCAGAGATGGAACAAACATTTTTTTTTTTTTTTTTCTTCATGGGAGAAGCTGAAAACCATGGAAAGCATTTATTTTTCAATCTATCAAAGAGAACCCTCAGACACAGACTTCAACTCAAGGTGGTTACCAGACCCTTACGATCGGCCAACTTCACTGTAGGTTTAGGATCATAAAAACGTACAGAACAGGGACAAAATTCAGCGTAGTCATACCCAAAGTCATACCCTCTATCTTTCTCCGTACTAAGGAAGCAGCTGGCATCGTCTGGTCCCGGTTATTTTCCAGCCCTGCTCCAGACAAACATGCGCAAAGATGTCTGGAGAAAATGGAGTGGCTGGAGAGCACATCTGGTTTGGGAAGGGCTGGGAGATTGTGGATTGAAAAAGAGCATATAAGGAAAAGGGTGGAGGAGGGGCCCCCTAGCTGGGGAATTTCTGGAAGAGACTTGAGGCAGAGCCAGAGGGAGAGAAAGAGAGGCCGAGAGGAATGGGGGGAGGTGAGAATTTTCGAGTGCGGCCAGGTGTTTGCACAGTGTTCTTGGAAAGATTCAGAGAGATGGGAAATTCTTGGGACGACAGGACCAAATGTGAGGCCATCCCAAGACTGATCTGTATGATCCCGGGCACTTAACTGAGGTCGCAATCATCTTTTTCACTTTGCTGGGTGTCCTTTGCTTCCATTGGTATGAGGGCAGGGCCAGCCACTGGAAGAGAATCTCAGGCTCAGCCCTCCCTCAGCTGGGAGTCCTCTCTCCCCCTGAGGCTGGATCCTCTTTGGGGTCTGCCATGGTGTCCTTCTGCAGGTTGCTTCACGTGTGGTCTGGATGTTTGTGTTCTCCTCAAATCTATGCGTTAACATTTTAGCCCTTGAAGGGACGGCACGAGGAGATGGGGCCTCTGGGAGGTGACCAGGTCTGGAGGGCAGCTCCTGCATGAATGGGATCAGTGCTGTTGTGACAGGCCCCAGAGAACTGCCTCCCTCTCTGCCATGTGAGGTCAGTGAGGAGACCTTACATAGGAACCAGGAAGGAGCTCCCAGCAGAGATGGAATCTGCCAGCACCTTGATCTTGGACTTCTCAGCCTCTAGCATGAGAAAAAATTTCACTTGTTTATAAGCCACTTGGTTTATGGTAGTTTTTTATAATAGCCAAACACACTGAGACACCTCAAATTACCCTTCTTTTTAAGAAGAGGGCACTTGTAGCATTCATGGAGGAGATGATATTCCACAGTGGGGCGGGCCAGCCATGTGGCCACTTGTGGCAGACTGTCAAAAGTTTTCTTGTCTAATTGCTTAGTCAAATGTGTGGGGTACATGGAGGAAGGACCTGGTATATGTTGAGATTTTAAAATGTTTTATCTTTAATGTTGAAAGACCTCTCTGACATCTCTGTGGTAGACATCCTCCACTACAGATGAGAAAGCTTAAATCCTGAGAGGTCATTGGCTACAACTTGCGCCTTGCAGTGACCAGAGGCGCATCAAAACCGAGGTCCACATAAATTTCCAAGCACCTAAAATGGACTTCCAAGGAGAGTTTTGGTGGACAAGTATCTGCACACTTTCCCTGGACATGGCAGAGTCCCCATCGTGAAGGTCTGTAGCCTCCCAGTTAGGCCCATAGATGTGTTTTCCTTCAACCCTGGCCCTGACCTATGACTTTGATGCTGACAACCAGAGGCGCCTGCATTTCAAGGGAGTGAAGTGAAGGAACAGGACCGTACAGAACCCATGCAGGTGGGTGGAAGGGACTTGCCCGCTCTGCACAGGTCCTTGGGAGCTCGCTCACTGGTCCTCACCGGAGCAGGTCTGCGCCTGGCTGTGGGTGTTCTTCCTGCCTCTGGGAGTGATTCCCAGGCACCTGGAGGCCTGGGTGAGCCCCATGCTCTTCAGGAAGCTCCTTCCCTGCTCGGCCAGCTGCAGTGGGCTCCGTTATTTATTCCTGAACAGCATGGCTTAATTTGTCGGTTTTTAAATGTTTTTGTTCTTTGCGTTGTGGAGAAAAATGCAAAACATAAAATTTGCCAGTTTAGCCACTTCTAAGTGCATAATTCAGGGGCATAATGTACAAGCACAACAATGCCCAAGTGCCACCTGCAGTGTGGCTTTAACATATGTATTTCATTAAACTCTCCCGACCTCTCCTTAAAAATGAGGAATTTTCACTTTTGTTTCATAGATAAGAGGCCAGAGCTCAATAAGACCAAGTGACATATTCAAGATTATATCACTAGGAAGAAAAGCAATAACAGTAGGCACCAGGTATTGAGTGTTTTTTACACGCACCTGGCACGCCATCCATCAGAGGGTGCAGAGAACAGGCATTCGCTTGGCCTCCATTCTGCAGGGAAGAAACAGGCTTAGCAAGGTTAAGTAGATTGCCAAAGCTACAGGCCGGAAAACGGATTTGGATTTTAACCTGCACCTTATGCTCTTGGGTTCCCACTTGCTCCTCTGTCCCCCGACTCCTGCCCCGAGCCCATCCTCACACCATATCTTCACTGGGCTCCGCCCTCACCTTGTGTTGATCTGGATTGAATTAGAAGATGCCGGCTTTGGATAGGGGTTGAAGTCCTGTTCCCTGAACGCCAGGTATTGAGATGCCAGGACGTGGGGCATGGAATGGAACTGAGCTCTCCCCAGTCCAGGATAGAGTCACCTCTCCCAAGACCCTGGCTGGACCAAATTCTGGTAGCAAAGAGTTGCCTGCAGACTTGTATAGCAGGAGCAAGGGTGACTACGGCTTATAACAATTGATTACATATTTTATAAATAACTAGAACAAAGCTCCCAACATGAAGAAATGATAAATTACCCTGATTTGATCATTACACATTGTGTATGGGTTTCAAATGATCACACTGTTGCCCATAAATATGTGCCATTATTTTAGGTCACTAAAAATAATAAGTAAAAATATAAGGGGTGAATCACTGAGTAGTGAATTGCTGAAGGGTGACCAGAGTAAAGAGACCTTGGATTAGGTTGTAGCAGGAACAACGCTTTTGTTTGGGGCACTAATTAAATGCTCGGGGCCACTCTTGGGGTTGGACCTGCTTCTCTTCCAGTCCTTGTCATCGCCCAGGAAGATAAACACCACTGGAGGCGTTCTTGAAACAGCAAATCTGTGCTCAAGTGCAGGCTCTCTGGTCAAACAAAACCAAGTCCTGTCCGAGTGCAGTCCATGCATGCTGGGGAAGCCACTTCTCTGTCCATTCCCTCAACAGTAAAGTGGGCATAGATCAGGGTACCTTCAGCAGAGGGCTTTGGTGAGATTTAAATGCACAGACACCTTTAGAGTGCTTATGACAGCGCCGGACACAACGGAAAGCTCTGGAGATGGTGGTTATTATTCTCCCCATTTGACAGATGAGGAAACTGAGCCCAGGGAGGTCAATAACATGAATAAGTTCACCAAAGTGACAGGGCAGAGTTGAGTTGGGAACACGGGTTTGATCTTAAAGCTCATGTTCTTCCCACTGTTTTAACAGATGTTTTTAGAGCTCCGGTTCTTGTGTGCACAGCAGGGAACATTCCCTCCAATGACTGGTTTGGGGACAGTGTTAATTTGCTAGGGCAGCAAAGAACCACAAACTCGATCGATGGCTTATGACAACAGAAATTTATTTTCTGACAGTTCTAAAGGCTAGAAGTCCAGAAATCAAGGGTCAGCAGGGCTGGCCATTTCAGAAGTTTCTGAGGGCAGAAGGTGCTCGGCACCTGTCTCAGCTTCTAGGGCTGCTGGCGATCCCTGTAGTCCCTTGGTTTGTGACTGCGTCCCTCTGATCTCTGCCTCAGTGGTCACATGGTGTTCTCTCTGTGCAAGACTCTTGTAAAGACACCAGTCATATTGGATTTAGGTCCCACCCTAATCCAGCATGACCTCCTCTTAACTTGATTATAGCTGCAAAGACCCGTTTCCATATAGGGTCACATTCACAGATTAGGACTTCAACATTCCTTTCTGGGGGACATAATTCAACCTGCAACAGACACCAGAAAACAGTATACGGTCGGTGCCGGCCTGGTTTCAACTTCAGAGCTGATGCAGAACACCAGTGTGGTGGATCTGCTCAGAGCAAGGCCAGGAAGGGAGCCGGGAGGAGTCAGGCCATCTGGGGAGCTGCCTTCCACCCCGATTCCTCCATAAGTACTTGCATGACCTCCAGTGAGACTACAGCCTCTTTGACGTCATCGTTCTCATTTTCCAAATGAGTCTTTCAGGCTGGGTGTGCACCTCTGAGTTCCTGTGGTTTCAAGGATATTCCGTCCCATGAACCATGGTTTACCATTATGCTCCTGGCTGAGCAGGAGGCAGGGCAGTCAATGCCGCTCTTATTCCACCTGAAGATCAGCTCATGAGTCTCCGTGAGAACCCCAATGACACCAGAACAGATAAATAATAGTAATTGTGATTATTGAGTAAGTGACAGACACTTTGTTTTTTACTTTGCTGCTCTGAATCCAAACTTCTCTGCACAGCCTGGTGAGGGTCATGTCCACAGCCACCCATGGCTCCTCTGCAGGGGGCGCTGTTGACATGTTCTGGGTACTTGGGGCTCTGGGGGCTTAGGCACTAGGTGGCCTGAAACAACTAGAAGCCACTGTTTCAGAGCTGGGAAAGGAAGCCCGTTGAGATGTGGATTCTTCCCTAGAGCCTATTTGATGGTAAAGGCAGAGGAGAAACTCAGGCTGGATTTCTAACTCCCAGGCCTGAGCCTTGGGTAGGACAACAGGGTGCAGATCACCTGCAGATCAGAGGAGAATTTGTCACAGGAGGAGGTGTGGCTCTGGGCAACCTCCCAGGGAGGGTGCCTAGGGAACCTCCCAGTCCGGGGATTGTGAGCAGGTCACTAATACCTTGGTGCCTCCGGTTCCTTGTAGTTAAATGAGGTTCTACTCATTCTTCTCCCAGAGGCTGAAATTAAATGAGGAATGTAGGTGGTGTGCTTCTGACACTGTGTGGGGACCGTTAGGCACAAACAGGAAATGTCTCTCTCCATCAGGGAGAGGGCCGAGGTCTACCCAGGGAGCCCGCTCCCTGCGGCAGATGGGGGATCTGGGATCAGCACAGCCTTTTTTTTTTTTTTTTTTTTTCCTTGGGGGTGGGGAGGAGTGTCATCTTTTCCAACAGAACATGACACAGCTACAGGGAAAGTTGTTTTAGTTCCACTTAGTTTGATTTATTATTGATTAGGCTGGAGATAAATTAGAATCATTAAAATAAGAGGCTGCAGTCTGCGGGCTGTTTGGAATTCCACAGCTGTCTGCTTGGCATTTGCTGGGACCTGAGCCCCATACACGTGCCCAGAGGAGGAGGGCCCTGGGCCCACCGCAGGCAGGAGCCCTGTCCAGAGGGGCACGAAGCTGGGCTGTAGCTGAGGGGGGTCATGGCAGGACACTGGCTCGTGCTGCAGGCTGGGAGGCTTCACTACCGAGAACTTATTTCCCCTCTGTTTTTGGACTTTGGGAAGTCCGAGATCAAGATGCTAGCTGGCTGGGTTCCTGCGTGGGTCTCTTCCTAGCCTGTAGGTGATCACCTGGCCTCATGTGGCTTTTCCTCTGAGCACCCAGGGAGAGAGGAAGCTGTCAGATGTCCCTTCTTATAATCCTATTGGATTTAGGTCCCATTCTTAGGACCTTATTTAAACTGAATTAGTTCCAAAAGTGCCTGTGTCCAAACACAGGGTCAGGGCATAACCATATAAACTGGGTCCATCGTGCACCGTCTCTCCCTGGCCGCTGGGAGCCGGTACTGATGTTGGTACCAGAACAGTAGCAGCTGCCAACGCCTGATTTTTCATATCCTTGCAAAAATACGGTGAGGTTAGGCACTGCCTTTTAACAGTGAGGAAACTGGGGCAGTCAGAAGAAGGAAAGCCACAGGTGCAAGGTCCCAGCTGGCGAGGGGTGGGTCGGGTGGAGGACTCGTGCAGGGGACCCTCGTGCCACTCACTGTAGCTCGTCGGTTTCTTCCCAGGGTGGCGTGGCGGGAACAGCGTGGACGTTTAGCTCCGTCTTGGGGTAGATCTTACTGCCGTCACTTAGGAGCTGTGAGATGTCGTGTGAATGGGTTGCTTTCCCTGAGCGCAGGGGGGTCACTCTGAGTGCCGCTGTCCACTGGCAGTGCTGGGATTGAAGAGATAAAGCACGGTGGGTGCTCACGGTGGGCCTGGAACCGGGGAGCCACTCAGCCAAGGCCAGTCATCTCTGCTTTGGGTGCTGTGCATGCCCCTGGGGACCACAAGAGGTCAGGAGGCTTCTGAGCTTGCCACTGACCTTGCAGGGGCTGTGGTCCAGCTCTGGTTCAGGTCTTCCCAGTCTTCACCAGGTGCCTTTCCTCTTCCCCTGCTCTTAAAAATAGTCCCAGGAGAGGGAGTGAGAAAAACCATTCACGTGAAGATACAAACGACAATGGATCTATGAGATAGTTTTTGAACGTTTTAGGGAGAAATGGTGCTTCTTTGTCTTGCTACAGAATTGGACTCTGGCGAGATCAAGCTGGATCTTGGTAGACCAGTTGTCCCAGCAACATTGGTCCAGTACCTGCAGGGCGCTAGGTTCTGCTGGGCCAGGGTAGGAACGACCTAGATGTAGCCACGGCCCCTGCTTCAGAGCGTCCCCTACTGAAATGGCCTCAGTGTTTATCTTGTTCGCGTCAACACTCCAGGGAGCTCTCCTTGATTCTTCTTTTCCATCTGGACATCATCAGGTAATTTCAATACTGTACTTCAAGTCCACAGCCCCTGCCCTGTCACAGCTGTGGCCCTAGTGCAAGCCCCTGGCCTCTGACTAGGGCTGTGGTAGCCTCCTGGCAACTCTTTTGGATCCCACCCTGAACTCCCCACAGTCTGTGCTCCGCACAGCAGCCTAAACAGCCCTGTAGAAACCCCGGTCTGGAGTTTCAGGGGCTTCCCATGGGCTTAGGCTATATCCAGGTTTCTCGCGTGGCCCTGGGGACTAGTGGTTAAGCCACGGGTTCCGATACAGACCGACTGGTTTCAAATCCTACCTCGACACTTGAGTCGGCTGTGCATTGCTGTGTCCACAGTACCCCACAAGAGCAACTTGGAGGAGTAAAGATTTGTTTTGGCTCACGGTTCCAGAGGCTGCAGCCCATGGTCATGGAGGGAAGCTGCTCAGCTCACAGGAGCGAGAAAGGAGAGAGTGGGGGAAGAAGGGCCAGGAGCAAGATAAACGCTTCCAGGGTACACCCCCAGTGACCTACTTCCTCAGCTAGGTCCCTGTAGTACACTGAGCTCTCAGTGGATTAATTTAGCAAATAAATTAATCCACTGATAAGGTCAGAGCCCTAATGATTGCCTAAAATCCTCTACCTCTGAACCTTGCTGTACTGGGGACCATGCTTCCAACACATGAGCTTTGCAGGTCCATTTCAGATTCAAATTGTAAGACTCTACCACTTACCAGCTCTGTGATCTAAGCAAGTCACCTTTCCATGTCTCAATTTCCTCATCTATAAAATGGGGATAATAATATCACCTATCCTGAAAGATGTGATATTCAGTGAGTTGATATATGTGTATTAGTCTGCTTTCTGTTGCTTTAATGAAATACCTGAGGCTGAGTACTTCATGAAGAAAAGAGGTTTTTTTTAACTGAGAGTTTTGGGGGTTCAAGAGCCTGGTGTGGACATCTGCTTGGCTTTGGTGATGACCCTTTGGGTATGTCTCATGGTGGATAGTATCATGGTGGCTCTTATGAGAAGAAGAGGTCCCCTGGGGAGATAGGAAGCCAGAGAGTGGGGAAGGGACAGTATTGCTGTTTTTTGGTAGTGCTGGGATGGAGCCCAGGGCCTCGTGCATGTGAGACAAGCGTTTTACCACTGAGTCACACCCAGCCCTCTTCTCTTGTATGATGGCCCACTCTGTGGGAGCTCACTGGGGTCCCACAAGAACTACTCAATTCCTCTTAAGAACTCTGTGCCCAGTGTCTAATCAGCTCCCAGCAGACCCCAGCTTGCTGGGAGCCATTAGCCAAGTAGGTATGACAATTTCCTTGCCAGCGTACCCCCATGTTTCTTTAGTGGAAGGACTCATGGAAATAGGACATTTTGCAGGACTTTGCATGTAAGGTGACCTTGCTCAAGGACCTGGGAGGATCCATGTTTAGGGTGTTCCCCCTTTAGAATAGGGCGGTTTAGCATAATAGGAGATTAGGGTGTTCCCCCTTTAGAATAGGGCGTATCCTGCTGCTGAGTTCCTCCTGAGTTCTTAGGGTCAGACAGTGTATTTTGGGAGACAGAAGCCCATGTGGGTGAATTTGGGCAGAGTGTGGATTTGGGCAGAGAATGTGGATTTCCCCAGAACGTGTTTGTGGACGGCCGGTTTGAGTTCGGGAATAAAGAATTGCTGTTTGAATCTACAAGCTGTGTGGAGACTCGTGATTTGTGCCCAGCCAGAGACTGCGGCACCAGCTCTTCAAGATTCCGCCACAGTGAGGACCAAACTCCCCGCACATGAACCCTGGGGACACACTCAAGTCATATCTAAGCCCTAGCAATAGGCGAAGCACCTCCCTCCTCCTGGAACTTTGTAAGCTGGTACTTTGAGCTTTCTTGTGCCAGTGCCATCTTGCAAGGCCTTCCGTGACAGGCCTGGCTTCCTGTCTGGCTAAGTCTCCTATCCCCTCCCCGCCTCGGGGTCCCAGCTCTCCAATCCTTCCTGCTTGACCTTGAACACACGAAGCTTGCTTGTTGTTTTCAGATACATCACATGCCATCCACCTACCATCAATCATTTGACGGTCTCTAACAGTTTCTGAGGGTCAAGATTTGAGGAGAGACCCTGCTGTGGTCCTGTTGGGACTTCTCCAGTAGCTGGAGCAGCGGGACCCAGTCTGGCACCTCTGTGTGTGTGTCAGGGCTTCTCCAGGGGGCCAGCTGGGCCCTCTCACAGCATGGGGCCTCTGGGTCACCCCACTTCTTATCTGACAGCACCAGGTGTTCCCAAGAATCAGGAAGAGGCTGCTCATCTTCTGTGACAGCCTAAAAGTCACGTGGTCTCTCTCTGCTCCACTGGTCAGCCTATCATGAGGGTGGGCCCATGTTCAAGGCCAGGGACACAGACCCCACGTCTCTGTGAGAAAAGGACCTGAGAATCGGCAGACATGTCTACTAGCACCTCCCACCTGGGGACCAGCTCCGTGGGCAGGGGTTTGCTGTGTCCACCATTAAATTTCTGGATCCCCAAAAGAGTTGCTTCGTAGTGGGTGCCCGATAAATATCCAAAGAGCCAGGCAGTGAAGAATGTGCCCAGAGTCCACCCTTGAAGAGTGCCTCTGTCTCCACAGTTGGCCACAGTCGAACAATCGGCCGGACCCGTTGCTAAGCAGAAGAAATGATACCAATTATGCACCAGAAAACAAACGTGATTTAGAAGACAAACGTGCACCTGCCTAGACGTGTTCAGCCGGGACTTACTCTTGGAGGTCCGGGTCTCCTCCGTCTCTGTCTCTTTTAGAGCCGAGCACAGGGCTGGCGGAAAGTCGGTGAGCAGTGGATGATTCTGAAAAGAATGTCCAGGTGTGCCCTCGTCCTGGGGGAATCTCTCATCTTCTGTATTAAAATGTTAACACAAATCCCACTTCTGGGTGATGAGTGTCAGGGAAACAGGTGTGCCGGAGGGCAGCCTGTCGACTACCATTTATCACGAATTCTCTGTGTGCCAGGAAATGCACTGTTTGCATAATGTGGTTTATTCCTCGTGGCGACCCATGTATTTGGGTACCACCTTTATGTCTTTTGCCCCACATTCTGTAGATATTGAAAGTGGGGCTCAGAGAGGCCTATCATAGCCCGCTTCCTGTTAAGGTTGCTGTGGTTTGGAGCGGGCTGGGATCCAGGCTGCCTCAGGGCCTCAAGCGTCTGCCCATGGCTTGGCACAGCTGGGGGCTTGTCCTCATCCCACCTACATGGGTACTTTTAGTAGATACTGCTCAGGATGGAGTATTTGGGCCACCTGAGTTGGTGTTTAGCAAAGCCTAGGTAGCTTGGGGACCATTGGACCCACCATCTGCCATTGTAAGATGCTGTTGAGACGGGCATCTTCTTTATAAGGGTTCCCACTAACAACCTCTTACAGTATATGATTTTGAAAGGGTGACAGATGCTGTCAGTGCTCGTGAACTTAGCATATGGTCATCCGATATCAGATCCTGGAGGTGTGGCTGGGGTTTACGTGAGGGGCTGGCAACCTGATGGACAGACGTTCACAGTCCACCCACGCTCCAGGGACTAGAGGCAGTGGGTGCCTGAGAGTCCAGCATCACCTTTGTGGAGGCAGTGGGTGGTAGAGGCAGCCAATGCATGTGGATTCCAAACCAGGGCTGCCCCTTTCCAGCTGTATAACCTGGAGCCAGGGACCTAGTTTATTCGGACCTCTCTTTCCTCATCTATGGGGGGCGGATCACAATACCTACCTTCAGGCTGATTAAGTGAGATAACAGGCAGCATCTTCCAAGGCTTGTGTGCCTGGTGCTGTTCTAGGCAGCAGGGCTCTGGTGGCGAATGCTGCAAGTCCCTGACGCCATGGAGCCTGCACTCGAGGGGTCTTGATGTGAACCAGGAAATACATTTAGAAAACTATTTCGAGTGGTGATAAGTCCCCTGATCATAAAGGAACCTTGGCAAGAGGGTACAGGGACAGTAGGACTGTGGTTTTCATGGGGGTGTCTGGGGCCTGACCCGGGGAGGTGATATTGGAGTGGATCTCTGGGTCACGCAAGGGAGGGGCTGGTGCAGAGGCCTGAGGGAGGAGCCTGGGGCCCTGGCCAAGAACAGTCTTGCCCTGACACCCACATGGCTGGAAGGGAGGGGGGAGGGCGGAGTGGAAGGAAAGGCGCTCAGGCGGGTGAGACTGACCAGGAGGGGTCCAGGGCTCGGGGTGGCATTTGGAAGTCAGTTCTCCAAGATGGTGCATGTGAAGTGCCCGACTTAGCAGAGGCTTCCAAGGCAGTTGAATAAATGACTTTACCACCACGTGCCACCGCTGTGCTGGGCAAGGGGCACAGAGGAGGGGTGCATCCTCCTTATTCTTCCCACCACCTGGATCCTCGCCCTCCCTCAGGTCTTATTCCTAAGAATGGAAGATATTGGACGCTTTAGCTCTGACATCACAGACTAAAACCTATCTGAAGAGCATCCTGAATCATAAAAAGCACTTATTTCCCTAACGAGAGGCATGAAAAAAGGTAGCAGAAGGGAGAATTCTCTTTCTCATCCAGCTGTCTCATCCACCCACATTGATGAAGGCTGCCTTTGGGATGTCAGCACTGAGGGGAGAGAGGGGGTCCCAGGCAGAGACAGCACAGCCAGCTACAGGGTCAAGCCAGGCTGCAGCATCAGGACCACTTGACCAACATCCATGCACGTGGCCTCTCCCAGCTACACTGGGTGCAGTTGTCTGAGGACAGTTTCTGATGGGGACAGGGACTTGCTACCTGATGGGGTTCCTTTATGTCCCAAGGAAATTGATCAATGGCTCCCTGCAGAGCTTTTATCTAATCCTCACTGTGCTGTCACAACCCACGGACCCGCCATTGTCCACACTGTGAATAAAAAGGAGATGGGATCTCACAGTGGAGAGGGGACTTACCCAAGGTCACACAGCTCAGAAGTGGGTAGCGAATGATCACAATTAGTTGCTCAAAGACTTGGCTTGGCCAAACGTCAGTCAGCCTCCTCCCACAGGTTCCTAAACTTCAGCTCATCCTCAGGGTCAAGCAAACACTGAGGTCCAAACAGCTTATGCCAGGAAGCTGACCACATGAGACATGCTGCTGACCTGCCCCATCATGCTGTCCGCTCACCCTCACTGCCCCCTGGACTTCCCCAAACTCCCTCCCAGCCCAGGTTACCCTCCCTGCACCAGAAAACTTTTTCTGTTTGATTCTGAGATGCTTCAAGATGCTCACTTGGGACGTGTCCTACTAAAGAGCCTTTTTGAATACATTCTTCACTATCTTAAGTCCAGCTTGATTTTTCATTTGAACTGGGGGACTGGGAGTTGAATCCAGAATTTTCTGAATTCTGTAATTTATTCAGGGGTTAGAGGACTTGGAAACATTTCCATCTGGAAGAAATACAGTGACGCATGGATCTATTTTCTTCTGTGAATCAAACTAGAAACAATATTGCTGAAAATATAGTCAGGTTAAAACCTGACTATATTATGTACACATTGGTCTTTAATATTTATTTATTTTTTTTTAGTTTCCAGCGGACACAACATCTTTGTTTGTATGTGGTGCTGAGGATCGAACCCGGGCCGCAATCATGCCAGGCGAGCGCGCTACCGCTTGAGCCATATCCCCTACATTGTTCTTTAAGCCTAAAAATAATACATAAAGAAACTTAAATCTTTTAAATCTTAAAAAACATTTTTTTTCCCTGTAAGAGCATGTCTCTATTTGTTCATTTGCCTTTCTGTGTCTCTGTCTGCATACACCAGCAGATGTATAAGATTTTAAAGAAAAACAAGCTTAAGAAGACTAATATATATACTTTTTTTTTTTGAAATTTGGTGGATATGAAAAATTTGAATGTGTAAATGTTGAATAAAGACACTGGTCTCTTGAGCTCATTAAGTGCAACTTTTGAGTTGCCAGAAGTGCTTCTGTGGTCGAGGGCACAGGAATCAGAACCACTGAATTGGGGTTTGAGTGCAAGTTTTGCGGTTTGCTGGCTGGGTGGCCTTGGTGCATGTCCTTGGTCTCCCTGCCTATAAAATGAGGATTTCAATAGCACATATCCTGTTGCAATGAGGCTGATGTGTGAAGACGTGTGGGGCCTGACGTGGAATGCTTACTCATTAGATTTTACTATATCACAGCAGGGTCCACCCTGGAGGAGAAGACTGTTTACATATTTAGTTATTTTGGGCGTAGCGGGGATTGAACTTGGGGACACTTGGCCACTGAGCCACATCCCCAGCCCTATTTTGTATTTTATTTAGAGACAATGTCTTGTTGAGTTGCTTAGCGCTTCGCTGTTGCTGAGGCTGGCTTTGAACTTTCAATCCTCCTGCCTCAGCCTCCCGAGCTGCTGGGATTATAGGTGTGCTTGCAAGGCTGTTTATTTTTAGAGATTTTGGAGACCAGGGAAGACACTCTGGGGAGCCATAGTGATTCCTAGATCAAGTCCACCCAAGCCCCTCTGGCCAACGGGACTCTCCCTGCTCCAGCTCTTAGCAAGTGCTTCCCAAGCTTGTGGCTTTCTGGATCCTCCTGCGGGGCTCTGCCGCTCTGGAGGGCTTGGGTCCTTTAGACTGAGGTCACCCGTCCCTAGCCACTTACCCGGTGGTGCAGGCCTGGAGACCAGCGGCTGTGCTCTTGCGTTGGTGTGAGCCGTGTGCAGAACCCATGCACCCATGCTGAGGTGAAGGCTCCGAGCAGAGGGGGCTCCAGAGACCCCCGGCCAGCACTGGTTGAGAAGACCAGAGGCTGCGCCCACGGGCTGCCCCAGGAGCTTTGGGTGAACGCTTAGGTTTCTTGGGGCCGCATGAAGGACTGGCTTCATTGAGCCCACTGAATGCGGTTGTCCATGTCAGCACTAGTCACACCGTCAGAGCCTTTTGGTGCACTGTGTTCCTGTCCTAGGGCTATTTAACAAAGCACCGCAAAGTGGGTAGCTTTTGACGCTAACGTCCTCTCACAGTTCTGGATGCTAGAAGTCCAAAATCAAGGTGCTGGCAGGGCCACGCTCCCACCAGAGTCCAGGGGCGATGCCTTCCTTGCTTCCCCGCTGCTGATGGCTGTTGGCGATCTTTGGCTCCCCTTGGTCCTCGTGGCAGTCGATGCCTGTGTGTCTCTATTTACATGGACAACGGTCATAGTGCTCCTGCTCCACTGACCTTACCTTAATTAATTATATCAACAAAGACACACTTTCCAAATAAGGTCAGGCCCACAGGTGCCAGGGCTGAGGGCTCAACTGTATCTTTGTGGGGACACAATTCAACCCTTGGCAGTCACTGTTGGTGACTGAACCAGCTCCCATTCACAACCCCCTCTCGGGGCTTCCTGCCTCTTGGGACAGCCATGTGGCAGAGTTCAGGCCCCTGGGACCTTCTGGAGGTCTGTGGGAGGAGGCACCCACATCTCCTAGCAAGGTGTAATGATTAATTTGAATTGTCAACTCGGTTGGATTAAGAGAAGCCCCGGATTCAGAGGCTTATGGGTGTGTCAAAGAGGGTGTGCCTGGGAATGATTGGCGTGTGGGATGGCCAACTGAAATGGAGACCCTCCCTGGGCGTGGGAAGCACCGTCCAACAGGATGATGGCTTGGATGGGAATAAAAGTTGGAACAAGGAGGCAGCAGCAGATGCAGGCTCCATTCTTCTTGATTGGGTTCTTGATTGCCGCTGTGATCCTCTGAGATCAGACTCTGGCTTCTTCACTCTTCCAAAGCGGACTCTGCCAGCGATTCTCTAGAAGACTTCCATCACAGACTAGGGTAGCACCATTGATCCCTCTGGTTCTGAGGCTTCAGCCTCTTGGACCCGCAGCTACTGGTTCCCCCAGCTCTCCAGCCTGGAGACGGTCACTGTGGACCGTCCAGCTTCTGGTCTCACAAGCCAACCTAATAAATCCCCTTCTTATGGTCACACTTGCTGTTCCTCTAGAGACCCCTGACTGACACACAGGGGCCACAGGAGGCACTCATTCCCTGGTACGTGGAAGGGAGGTCACTTTCCCCACTTTCTCTGCTGCTTGTTTGGGACGTGCTCGTGTCCTGGAAGCCCGTCCATCACTTGGTGGCCGTCCGCAGGCCAGCAGTAAGCCATCACCCTGGAGACGGTGAAGAGGAAGAAGGCAAGGAGCCCAGTCCTTGAGCCCTTCCTGCGTCTCCGCTAGCCCTGTCCACCTCGGGGCTTCTTATTTTGGAAGCCAGAGCAACTGCCATCTTTGGTGACATTGTTATGGGGCTGGGTTATTCTACAGCTGACTTCATACTTGCAAGAGGCACATGTGTATCTTTCCCTGATGACGATAATGGTGTCATATGACAGAAGCTACTATTTATTGAAGTAGACTCTGCAGACAAGGTGCAAACCTTTCATATGGCTCATAGCATTTAACAAATGTATTAACTCTTAACGTAGCACGGCTAGCGTTCCCATTTAAAAAAATATTTTTAGCTGTAGATGGACAGGATACCTTTATTTATTTATTTATTTATATGGTGCTGAAAATTGAACCCAGTCCCTCAAAAATGCTAGGCAAGTGCTCTACCTCTGAGCCACACCCCCAGCCTTATTATTCCCATTTAATAGAGGGGAAAACTGAGTCTTAGAGAAGTGAAGCACAGATGGTGGTCACATAGTGAGAAGGATTTAAGCACAGGCCTGTTGGCTCTTAGGCCTGTGCTTGTTCCATGGTGCCATGGACCTTCTTCCTGGAAAACCTTGAGAAACAGTAATAATAATAATAATAACAACAACAACAACTACAAACAACTGTAGCAATGACGATGATCCTATTTACTGAGCATGTATTATGCACCAGTCAGATGTCAAGTGCAAGGGTCAGGCCCCTAACCTATGGTAAAAACAGGGTGAAGTCCTCAGAGAGTGGGGCTCAGATCCTTCCCAGCCCTCTTGCACAAGCAGCTCCGAGTGGCTGATGGTGCTGGGGTCACCTGAGCTGGGTTTTCCAAGAAGAGTAGGAGTTTAAAGAAAAGGGATGATTCGGAGAGAGGGAGCATAGATCAAAGGTGCTTTGCCAGCGTTGGTATCAGAAAGGTTTTGACTGTGACTTGGGTCTTTAGCTCTTCCCCAATATCCCCTCCCCTCTCTTTTCAATTAGAAATAACATACCCAAAGCTTTATCGGGCACACGGCTACCCAGCTCTCCGCATTTTCCAGGTTCCGAGCCACCTGAGTGAATTCTTACCTGAACGAATTACACAAATCACTTGCGTAACTTAGTTGCCGTTCCTTTAAAAAGAAAGGGCCTGCCTCCGGCTCCACCTGGGCCAGTACCTGGGCCTATAACAGTGACCCAGAGTTAGTCGCAGACACAAAGTCCCAACACCAGGGGGCGACCTCCTAAGAGGAAGCAGGGACTCTGGGCCCTGGATGAGTCGGTGGAGCAGGCTGCCCTGTGGGCTGACCCCCTCATCTCGGTTTCTGGGTCTGAAGGAAGTGACTCTGGCGCTCAACAGGGGCGAAAAGGGGAGGGACAGCCACGCAGTTACTCAGCACAGCTCTCAGGGGGAGGAAGACAATGGAGGGCAAGTGGGTTTTGGCTAAGGGGGAAGGGTGTGCCACGAGGCTAGAGGCTGCTCTCCCACCTCAGTTGTTTGGATATGGGGCCACACACACGATACTGAGAGAAGCCCTGTGCCAATGAAGCCCATGACATTGGAGATGGGATCTGCAGGTGTGGGGAAGAGCTGTTCAGAGGACCAAGAAGAGATCACAGAGATAAAATGGAACGAGGGGCGGGAGAGATTGTCTTGGAGCTTTGGGAATCTTTGTAGACTTGCTTCTTTTCTCCCTTGCAGCTAATTCTGCAAAGTGGAGAGATTAAGGCCCCTGTGGTCTCTGCATGTACTCTGTTGGCCAGATACACTACAGAGAAGGTGCGTCAGTAAGGATTCATTACCACCTGTCCATTGCCTGCGACCCTGGCTAGGAAAGCCCCCAGGGCAAGGCCGTGGCCTGTCCTGCCACTTCTCCAGCACCTAGAACAGTGTGTGGCACATAATAGTGGCTCCGTGAATAACTGAGAATCCATGAATAGAGGAGAAACACAAACAAAATAATGTCCAGTTCCAATAATTCCAAGAAAGAGGATTCAAGTTCAGGACAGAGAAAACAGAGGGAGTTGTTCTTTAGGAGAACGGCCAGGGAGGTCAAGTTTAAGATGAAATTCAAAGGAAGAGAAAGAAGCAGTTACACTCAGAGCAGGGAGGAAAGCATTTCAGGTGGAGGGAACAGCGCGCCTGTGAAGTTCTCTGCGTGGGAAGGAGATGGGCAGGTTCCAGGAGCTAAAAGAAGATGGATGGCTCTGACTTCACGGAGAACAGGTGAGCAGCCAGGGGAGCTCAGTGGGGGTGGAGCCTGCAGGGGCTTCATAAGAAGCTTGGATTCCATCCTAAGATATATCCCTACTCCCAGTCTAGGGAGCCCCAATTCAATTTTGCTTTGAAAAATGAATCCTGACCTCCTTCCAGAGAGAGGCTCGGAGGCAGGCGTTTTGGAGGTGAGAGAGGGTCAGTTAGTGGTGTACGTGAGAAACAATGTTGGAGTGGATTAAGTTTCTGGCTATGGAGTTGGAAAGAAGTGGGAAGATTTATTTGGAGCTGGCTGATGGATTGGACCAGGGAGGTGAGGAAGAGAGAATCTGGAGGTGGTATCAGCTACTTATTGCTGTGTGACAACCTGACCCAGGTTCAGTGGCACAAGACAACAGTCATTGATTACTACAGCTCACGCCTCTGGGGATTGATCTTGGATGGGCTGGTCCAAGGTGGGGATCCCAGGGGGGCTTCTCATGCCTTTGTGGGTCAGCAGGGGTGGGAGGCATGGTGCCTTGGTTTAATTTGGGCCATCTCAGCAAAACTGAGGCAGTTCTGATCCGATTGACTGTTTCCTGTCTCCTGGGAGGAGTGGGCGTGTTCTCGTGGGATTGGCACAGGCACAGGAGGCCATAATCTCAGGCACACGAAAGCGTGTCAAGACTTTTTGTCCCATTTTCTAACATTCCATTGAATGACTGTCCCACCAGGCCAAGGAATCCTGCCTTAGCTGGTAGGACAGCCGGGGCCCCAGTTCAGTGGTGAAAACTTGGACTCCATGAACGATAAAGAATAGCCTTCCATGGACCCTCTGGGCTTCTGGCTGGGTGTCGTTATAATCCCCCTAGCCCTGTCCTCTCCCAACTGGTCCTGTCTTTCCACCCACAGAGGAAACTGCTCCTAGTTATTTATTCTTGGAGCTTCCAAGGAGGAACGAGGCAACCAAAGGGAGACCTGTTTGTGTGGTCTGGCCTTCCTGCTCTGGATGAGAGGGCAGCACAACCCACCGGGTCAGTGGGAAATTTCACCCCTTGCGGCTTTGGCTCTGGCTCTGAATCCAGGGACCGAGAATGGATGTCACATCTGGCCGCAGGACTGTGGGGGCTGCGGCTGAACGTGGAACACACGAGTGCAGGTTTACAAAAGCAATTGAGAGAAGGCCTTGGCTGAAGTGTAGAGAATATTTGCAGCTTAAATACTGGAGCGATTATATCATTTGTGGGGCTTTGCAAGCTAATTTGTTTGCTGCCTTTTCAATTTGCCATTCAGTTTCCATGGTTTCACGGTCGGTCAGAGATGGAATATTTAAACCCTGTAGACAAAGCTTGAAGTCGGACAGCTAAAATGGCCGTGGAATTGTTTTATAGCACAGACTGGTGGAAAGATGACCGTCCAGGGAACCGAGAGAGTTAGAGCCTCGTGTGGCTCTTCCCGCTTCGTGCCGAGTTCCTACTGCGTGCCTCAGTTTCCCCATCTGTAATGAGATGGGAGTGCTCAGGTGGTTCCTCCAGTTCTATAGTAACAGCGCCAACAATAATAACAAAGATAGTAAGTGGCTAAGCAGCGGAGGAGCAGTAGCTAATGCTCATTCAGTGAGTCCCGTGCGCTGGGAGCTGTGGGAGGTGTTTTACTGCAAGATATTTGGTTGTCACAATAACCACGGGGGTTGGAGATGCTATTACTGATCCCCATTTTAAAGGGTGATAGGGTTTTCCAATAGCTTGCAGCTAATCACGTTGACGCTGGATTGGGGACCCACATTGGCCTTATTTCGGGTCCCAGGGCCTCAGCGCCTGCCCTCCCTCTCTCTAGGACCCTTTTCTGTCTTGGTGCCGTGCAGTAGAACTTTCCATAGAAATATTGTCACGTGCACTGTCCGCTCCGGTGGCCACTGGTTCCATGAGGCTGTTATCCAGTTGGCTGGTGGCTCAGGGACTGCCTTTCCAACTTGATTTAATTTTAAAATTGAATTTCGAATTTAAAGTTAGGAATCTAGGTGTGGCTGGCAGCGACCATACAGGACAAGAGCGAGGACGTGGCCACACCAAGTACAAGGTGTCATGTTGTCTAAGAGCAGAGGCTTTGGATCATATTTTCCAGGAGTAGATTCCTAGTCTGCCACTGACTGGTGGTGACCTTGGGTGAATTACTTTGCCTCTTTGTGTCTCAGTTTTCACACCTTTAAATGGGGCAGGGGACATGGTGGATTGTGAATACAGGTTGAGCCCTTGGGACAGTGGCTGACCCTAGTAGGAGACATGGAAGTGGACATTAGCCTCCTTATACGCAAGGATGAGAAGATGCCAGCACCCTTGACCGTTGTGATGCTGTTCGATTTGATTCCCACAGGAGCGTGGGGGATTGTAGCCGGGGGTGTTGACACTGCTCCGTCCCGCGGGTCCCTTCCACCCCTTCTGAGCACCCACCTTGGCCCGGCCACCACTTGCTGAACAGCTCAAGGCTGCACCTGCCTCCTTCAGATGACTGCTCTTGGGAGTTGGAGGGTCCTTGGCCACAGGCAGAGCTGTTAGGCCTGAGAGTCTGGGTCACACTGTGGCCACTTCCTGTTACTAGCCAGTGTGGGTAGAACTGTCCCCGGGTACCAGGCTGAGCCTGAGGTGCTGTGCATGCCCCTGGCTCCCCGGGGATCAGCTGAGGCTGGGATCCCTGAATCTGCTCCTTAGCTTGGCTCTGTGCCCTGCTCCCCTCCACCCTGACTTTGAGCCCTCTGGGTGTACCTCGGCTCACTTTTAGAGGAGTTGGAAGCTTCTGGAAGGAAGGGAGTTTTCCAGCTTCACCCGATGTCAGGTGGGGCTCGGCAGCAGAGCTCAGTGCCGCCTTTCTCCAGGACCGTGAGCTGACTCTGATGACTGCAGTGTGTTGCCCAGGCCTTGTGCCATTCGCTGTACCTGAGAATACTCTCATTGTGCTGTCCCAGGCCAGTTCACAGGTGGCTCCAGTGTGACTGGGCTTGTTAGCTATTTTCAACAAAGATGTGCCCCACGTCTTGACGTGGCATAACGTGTAGATGTGGTTGGGGGATAATGCAGACCCCCTGGAGCAGGGCCCCTGCTCTTCCTTCCTCGGTAGAGACGCAGCCACAGCTTTCCCTGGGTCCTGCCTTGGCACTCTGTGTGCGGAAGGGCCACCTTCAGCACCAGGCTCATTAGCAGTCATTGAAGAGTGGCTGAGGGCCATTGGGAACCAGGCACCGTGCTGGATGAGCCCAGGGAGCTTGCCTAAGATCTGGGGTCTGCAAGCAGAGCTTCCTGGGTGCCCGTTCTGGATGCTTCCCACTCCCCTTCCAAACAGTGTGTGTGGGGGGGATGAAGTGTACAAGCACCACTTTGACTCGAGTGACCGCCCACGGCTCCATGAAGGACCTTAACCCTTTGGAGGTGTAAATCACTCAGACCTGCCAGTCCCTGGGGGCTCCCAGAGCCCACCCTGGGTTTCTGCAAACTATGGGAGGCTCGCTGTCCCCCGACTGCTCAGGGGTCTTGTGCAGCCTCTGTTCAGCCCAGGGAGGACCTGGCTGCGACTCTCCTCTTTGCCTTCCCCTGGGTGCATCTTCACACCGAGCTTGGGGGAGCATCAGCGACCTGATGGGAGGTTCATGGGGAGACACCGGGGCCTGGTGGATGGGCACTGCAGGGTCGCTGCTCTCAGGGCGACTGGCCATCCCGGTCCTGGGATGTCACTGCTGCTTTCCTTCATCTCAGTGCATCTCCACTTCCTGGTTCTCACTCTTCTCCAACCTTGTTTTCCACTGTTCCCGCGCGCCTTTCCGAGGGTGCAACTTCCGGTGGAGCATTGGCCCCCCCCCAGGCCCCCCCAGATTCCAGGCTTTTCACTGCACAGGCCGGTGGCTTCCACGGCTCCATGTGCCCTTGGACTGGCACTTAGGGGCTCCACACTCCACAAGGTGCTGCCCCCACCTGATACACGGAGCAGGGATCTCTACTCCTGGTTCTCTGTAGGGATTCCTAAATGAGCACCCAGCCCAGGTGCTGGCACTTGACCCAGCCCCTCTTCCTCTTCACGAGCCCAGCTCCCCCGGCCCCTTCTTCTCGCTCCGAGGCCCTCTTCCCTTGGGGCCCGATGTGCAGAGACATCCAGATGGCGTCGGCACCCGTCCTCATTCTTCAGCTGGCTCCACAGAACTCTTGGCAAGGCTTTTGTCTCTGGGTTGGTGCTGCTGCGGAGATGACAGACGGACACTTGGAATTAAAGCAGAGCCCTGGGATTCAGTGGAGAGAGATGAGAAGCTCATTAAGATGGACGGGACGGAGCGCCGGCCATTATTCAATCAGAGTAGAAATTTAAAAATAATTGAGTCCTTATTTGCTGGCCAACATTGCAGGGGCTTATAAACAAATTAGAAGGGAAGGGAAGTGACAATGATGTGATGATGATAATGATGATAATGGCCTCATATCGGTGGCAATAGTTATTATGATTTCTATCTTGCTGATGTAGATTTTGGGTATCTCATTAATACACAGATGGACCGTGAAAGGGAGGAAATTGGGAAACTGAGGCTCAAACTCCTTCAAAGGAGTCTCTGAACCAGTGCCCCTAAATATGATCTAATGAACAAAGTCATTATTAACTTTATCTTTTACATAAGGGACATAAAGGCAAAGAGAATTCAATTAACTGTTCCGGGACCTCCTGGGTAGCAGGCGGTGGAACCTGGGCGCCCAGGAGTGGATGTACGTATTTCCACTATCACTCATACCTGGCCAGGGAGGCTGAAATGCAGTTGGCGCTCTGGTTAATAAGTCGTGGGTGTTAGTACGAGGCTGCCTTTGCTCCACAAATCCTTTATCCAATTAAAAGATATGATCTTCCCACCATGCGGAGGGCCCACTGTGGCTGCCTGTGCCGGAAGGAGTTGCTATTTGAGACTTGCACCAAGGTGTGGCCAAGGAGGCTGGGTCTTGCAGAACCAGTGTTCAGAACTCTGCAGTTTGATTTCAGAGCCTGTTCTCTAAGCTCAAGAAGCAGGGGAAAAACAGTGCATGTTCCCTGCCAAAGATCCCTTTTATTAGAGTTCCCTCCACAATGAACATATTTTGATAAGCTTTGCTCACTGTATATGATAGTACTTAAAGACACATGATTTCTGTGGCCTCAGAAAACAGAGGCTTGCTTTCTCACGGAATGGTTATGGGGCTCAGTGTATGCGCAAAGTCATCAAGGACCTGGTACCTTGTTCTGTCTTTGTTAGGGTGTGACTTTCATCCTCAGGGTCACAACGTGGCTGCTGCACATCCAGTTTTCACATATGGATTGCAGGCAGCAAACACTGAGAAAAAGCAAAGGAGAAAAGGAGTGAGCCATGAAATTGGTCTTTTTTTTTTTTTTATAAGAAAAATTATGAATTTGAACCCAGGCCCATGCGACCTCGAGATCTGTGCGTGCTCTTTGCATTGTTCAAGCTTCTTTCCAAAGCACTTGCATTGAGTCACCCCACCTTTCCACGGGGCAGTCAGCAGCTCACCTCATCATTGCCTTCCCATCTCCTATAGCAACACGGAAGGCTTTCCTGAACCTGACGCCTTTGTGACTGTCAAGTCTGAATAACAGACGAGCCATTGCCCGTGTGTGTGCCTGCACAGATCACCTCCCACAGACACAGGGTGCATGCACACAGATGCAGCTGTCCCCTCAATTGCCCATCATAGCCTTTAATGATCTGTAGTAACAGGGCCCTTCAGTGCCCAGAACCCAGGCTAGAGCAGGGGCCATTCGTCTAAGAGACACAGATCTCCCAAATATGGCCCTTCACCTGGGCCGCTCCCGAGGTATTGGAAATTTCCAAGTGGGAAATTGTCTAGGCCAGGAAACCGCCAACCCCAGACCTCAGCTGACTTACAATTCGGCCCGATGCCTACCGAGGTCCCTCTGTCCGTGCCTCTCACTGATTGGAAGGGCCATTCCAGAACCTGCCCAGAATGTCAGTGATTGACAGGTGCCGCTGCCATGTCTACCCCTGCAGGATCTATAAATGGACCCTGAAGGAAGCCCTTTTTTGAAGTCACATGGGTGGTGGATTCTGAGGCCGAGTGTCCCCTGAGCAGGGAGGGAAGGAAGGGGTGGGATCTTTGCTCTGCTCCCTCTTGTGGTCCCGTGGGTGGGGATCACTGTGCAGCAATAGGGATACAGTGTAAGTGGGGACTCCAGGAGAGACCTCCGTCACTGTGGTCCCAGTTCCCATCCCTACGCTACTCTTGCTAACACCCAGCACCCCTTTCCCTCTGAGAGGGACTTCCAGGGTCCAGATCTTGCTTTCTGTAGCTCCAAGGGGCAGAAGTGAGCCAAACTGTGTTTGCAGTAGGTCCAGTGGCAGATGGGAAGCCGTGTAATGAAGGTACCGTCAGTTGCGACAGCACGTAAACTCCACAGCGATTTATTTATTCCACCCTCACCTAAAATCTGCTCAAAGATGGGGTGAGAATGGGACTGGGCTCTGCGCTGCCAGATTCTGCAGGACCCAGGCTAATGGCGGCTCGGCCCCTGACAGGGGGCTTCAGAGGTGGTTCTGGATGTGTGTCTGGCCACCGCACAGGTACCATGGAGAAGCCAGGGCACACAGACCTCCTGCGGCACCTTCCCCTCAGCCCACATGCCCTTGGTTGACTGTCACGTGGCCCCACTAACCGTGAAGGAGGCTGGGAAGCAGCCTGGCCATGGCCCCAGGGTGAAGGAAAACAGATTTGGTGGACTTGGGGCTGGTCTTTGCTATCGGCCTTAATCCCTCAGCCGTCAGACGAGGCTCAGAAGAGAGACTGGTCTTTGGTATGGACTCCGCTTCATGGGTTGGGTTTTGCTTTGGAGGCCATTTAGGGTGTACAGAAAGGACACAGCAGGAGGGAAGGCCAGTCACACGAGTTGGGGAAGATCTGATGATCCATTGGGCTCTGTGTATGCCAATCATGTCTGCTCAGCCTATGAGCTGCAGGGAGCCAGACTGGTGGCATCTGCCAGCTGGTATGAAATTGCTCTCCAAGGCTTAGCAGGCTGATTTCCCCATTTCCCCTCCAGGCTCTATCCCTCTCACATTCAGGTTCCAGCCTTCCTGGTCTTCTGTTCCCTGAATAGTGACACTACTACCCCAGTGCCTTTGCATGAGCAATCTCCATTTCCTAAAGTGTTCCAGGCATCCCAGTGTTCCAGCTGGCCTCAAGCATGAGGCAGGCGCCATTCCAGTTACTTCATGGTCTCTTTCCCAGGACTCACTGCCTGAAGAGTGGATTGGGCTCCATTGGTATGAAATGCTGCCTGTGGATTAGGGTTTTATCTTTTCATGAGGTGGCTGAGAGAGCTATTTACGCCTACAGCCCACCTACTGCGTACACCTTATAATGATTTTAATACAGAAATTAAAGAGCCAAAGTTGGCCTGCTTTGTGCTTTTATTAACCAAGATTTCCAGGCATTGTTACCTGTTCTTTGTTTCGTGCCATTTTCTTTCAGCGAGGAATCTACTTAGTACATTTATTTGCTTTGGATAATAATGGGGCTTGTTTATGTGGGGTTTGTGTGCATGTGTATGTCATTTAAAACACTGTGTCTGGGCCAGGTAGGTGCTTATAGACGTTAAGATAAATAACTGCTTTTTGGCTAAATTCCTCTTATACACTGACAAGTTATTATTCTCAGCCCACCCACCCCGGTGTTGCTATTTTTCTGTAAAGTTTTCCAGTGGTGCATCTGGCCAGAGCTCTTTTTTAGCGGAGGTGGAACAAATTAAAAGTTTAACAAAATGAGACAAATATTTATTAAACACCCACATTTCATAGTTAGTCCCCCTTAAGCCCTGCGAGGGGGCATTATTTTTCCCCATTTTATTCTGCATTCCTCTCTGCTTTCTCTTGCCAGGCTCAACACTTTCCCCAGCTTCTGGAAGCCCAGTTCCCAGCTTCACGTGGAGGCCGACCGAGTGTTTCCTGGTGGCAGTCACTGGAGCGCCGAGCTGTGCTTCTCTTTCTGCGGACCCTCCAGGCGACTAAAACGGAAGGTGCCAGCTTACAGACTGGCCTCAAAGAAGATGCTGCGGGGCGTAAGATAAAAGCCACCGCACAGTGCGCTCCCTGAGGATGTGCAAAGCCGTCTTGAAGGGGGAGAGGGGACGCTGCTTGAGAGGGGTCATCGTATCCCTCCCACTCGAAGAGGGAAGGGGCCAGGGGCCGTGCCTCCCCAGGAAGCCTGCAGATCCTGAAGCCTGCTGGCTCCCGTGCCAGTTTCCTGCCTGGAGGTGATATGGAGGCTGGTCGCTTACACGGCTCCCAAAGACAGAGCTGACAACCCAGCCGTGGAGCAGGAGCCGCTGAGAGAGGGGTCAGCACCTGGGATGGCCCAATGCCCACGGTGGACTGGCCGGGCTGCTGTGGCACGTGGCACTGCTATTCCCAACGTCTTCCTACACCAGGCCCTTTGCCTAGGGATTTTGGAGCTCTTCCCAGTGGGCGTGGCCATGTGATTAACATCAGCCAATAGGATGTGAGATCAGAGGTGGGCGTGGTCACTAATTTGCATTAGCCAATGGGATGTGAGTGGGGCGACAGCCCCCCTTGGGAGCCTGGCTCTTGAGAGGCGCTGTGGGTTTGGGCTCGCTCCTTCCACGCTGCTACTGTCGCCACGAGAAGAGCTGGGTAGCCCGGTGACCTGCTCTTGCAGGAAAGGGAGGGATGCAGGGAACAAACCCACACCAGCCACCTGCCGCCGTGCAGAGCCACCCGGCTGGTCACAGCCCTGGGAGCACGAAGCAAGCACCATACTCTGGAACGGTTGAGTTTTGGCAGTAATTTGTTCCACAGAACTGTTATGACGGGAGATGGCTGGTAAAGTTTGGAAGGACCTGGGGTGAGCTGTGGGATTTGGTAGGGATAGGGCTGGCTCACCACTCTAGGGTACTTCTTGGTGGCTTGAAAATCAGCATCTTCATGGCAGAAGGGCACTGCCTTCATTGGGTTGCCCACAGCAGAAGCTGCAGAAGACCCTGGGAGGGGGCAGGGAAACCCTGTCATGGCAGGCGCAGCAGGGAATGTGCCCAGGTGGAGTCCCTCACTCCTGGAGCAGAGCAGCTCCATGGAGTCCTCTTAGGGCTGAGAGCAAAGTGTGCATTCAGCAAGGGTCTTGGAACTGGACAGTAATCCATTCCTCAAGTATTTATTGAAGACCTTCATGTTCAGGAACTGTTCCAAGTACTGTGTGCCCAGAGTGGTAAGTAACTCAGTCCACCTCCCTACCCTCTGGCAGCTTCTATTCTACTGCCTGGTAGGCCAGTCAGCTTTCTGTTCCTGTGACAAAACATGGGAGAAAACCAACTCAAAAGGAAGAAAGAGTTATTTTGGCTCCGGGTTTTGGAGGTTTCTGGTCCATGGCTGCTCAGACCTGCTGTATTTGGGCCTGAGAGGGAAGTAGTACATCATGGTGGGGAAGTTGCCGACCAGGAAGTTTGGTGGGGGGGAGAGAATGTGTGAGTGTGTCCAGGGTCCCAATATACTCTTCAAAGGCACACCCCCCCATGACCTAACTTCCTTCTACCAGGTCTCATGTCTTAAAAGTTCCAGCCCCTTTCCAAAGTGCCATTGGCGAAGGAGACAGCTTTTGGTGAAAGCTTTAGGGAGTTAAGACCCAAACCATAACAACAGGTAGTGCTAGCTTTAGTAGTAACGGTGCATACATCAGGTTCAACATTTGCCTGAGATAAGACTGTCTTAAAAAAAGGAATGACTGGAGAAATCTCCCAACAGGGCTGTGTGGACTGCATTGGGCTAAATTTAATTTTCTTACTGTCAACTGGGAATCGAGGCTTGTTAAAATAAATTGTGGGCAGTAAAATACTGAAGTGAGCTCACGTGCCCACGAGAGCAACTTGGGACCACCTTGTGCCAGCCGGTGCGTTGGCCGCATGTACCCTTCCCGGACTGCTGGCTCAGCTCTCTGTCCCTGGCTGAGGGCTGCCTTCCTCTGAAGATCCCCTCCCCCCATCCCTGGGGGGCGCTGCCCCTGGCCTCCCGTGCTCCATGGCTACTGCTCTGTCTCTGGAAAAGCCCTCTGCAGACAGACCACCCCCGGGCCTCCCCCAGACCTAGGAGTCTCCATGTCCTCCTGTGGCTCCACCTCCGCCATCCGAAGGTCCTGCCTCCTGGATGTCCTGACCGCACACAGTGGTTCCAGGATCTGGAAGGACGTGTGTGCCCAGGAGGATGGCTCCCCAGTGCTTCCCCTCAGGTTTCACAGAGTTCTCAAATCCAGGGTCTGCACCTCAGTCCGCTCCACCACCCACTCCCATCACCAAGCCACAGAAGTTGCCCCCTTCCTGTCCTCCTTTCTCTCTTCCTTCCTTCCTAGTCTATTAACTCTATGCCACACTCTAAACTCAGGTTTTGGGGTAGAATGGTGAGAAAAATAGACAGCCTCAGTCCATTCGGGCTGCTGTAACAACATGCCCTGAACAGGGTGCTCACAGAAGCTGAGAAGTCCGACTCGGTGTCTGTGTGGGCTGCTCTCTGCTTCATAGACGATCCTCCTGGTTGTGTTCTCACAAGGTGGACAGGACAAGACTCTTTTATAAGGGCACCGATCTCCTTCATGGGGACCTGACCCTCATGACCCTCCACCTCCCAAAGCCCCACCTCCTCATACCATCACCTTGGGATTTAGAATTCCAACGTGTGATTTTTTTGGACAGACACGGTCCTGCCCTCAGGAGTGACAGTCTGTTCACACAGGCCTCTGCTGACCCCTCTTGGCTGCAGGTCTGTTCTTCAGTTCCCTTATGCCTGGGACACCCACACACTGTCCCCTAGTCTGAGACTTCTCCCGGCCCTTGGTGTTCCAAGTACATCATCCTCACTGTTCCCACAGCTGTTCAGCATATTCTTCCTGCGGAGCGTGGAACAATACTGTCATTACTTTTAAGGACAGCCAGCACTCCTGGGGTGCTGAAGGCTTAAGCCACGCCAGCTCTGGTCCAAGAGCTTTACAGATAACACCTCATGACATCCTCAGGAAACCTCTGATGCGGGTGTAACTGTTAACCTTATTTTACTGGTGAGGACTTTGGGGTAGGAAGAGCTTTGCTTATCTGTCCATAGTCTTGAGGAAGTGGAAGAGTCAGGATTTGAACTCAGGAGGCCAGACTCTCAGCAGAACTGTTGGACCTCTGCTAGGGCTGTTGCAGTCTCGGTTCTGACCAACCCAAAGCTTCAAAAGTAGGGAGGCTGCTTAAGGTCACACAAAACAAGTGACAAAGTTGTGACCAGAACTCAGGCATTATCCTCTTTAAAAACAAACAGCCCTGGGGAACGTTCAGTTGCCCAATTAGTTCCCTAGGATCTGTCCCCACCAGGAGTTGGTCTCCATTGAGGAAGACAGTGGACAAGACGGTGTTCCTGCAGCCAGGTTGAGGGAAGGAGGTTGGTGGCAGTGTCACCTTGGAGGCAGGGCACTTGGTCTTGGGAAGACGGGATGAGAAGAGGCCAAGAAAGGAAAGGGACTGAGCTGGGGGCAGCAATGGCCATGGCAAATCCTTCAGGAGGGGGAACCAGGGCCAGAGCAAGCTGTCCCCACCCCCTGCAAGGCAATGCCACCACAGCTGAGTGATTCTGATGAAGGAGGCGGCTTTATCTTCCTCAGGAAGCTTGGAAACACTTTCAAACCATCTTGCATTAGGGGCCTCTGAGGCTTATCCTATTTGAATTAGAAAAATGCATGGGGTCTCCCGGCTGTGAAATCCCAGAGGCGCCTTCCTCTGCCTGCGGCTCCTCTCCGCGGCTCAGGGCTGTGAACTCCAGACGTCAAACAACACTTGGTATTCATCCACCCAGAGAGCTTTGTGGCTTCTCCCCTTCCTTTTCAAGGAGCTCAAGGCTATTAATAGAGCGGGCGGCAGTCATTCCAGAGGTTGGTGTTTGCTTTTGATTTTTATTTGAACCATAAAATTATGCCTTATCCCCACGTGAAGGACAATCGGAAATTAATGCCCAAGAACCCGAGAAGCAGGGAGTGGTCTGGGTTAAATCTCATGTTGTCAGTTGAGAACGAGGCTGTGCTGGTGGCCGCTGTCCCTGGGTCTGTGAACGGGGCATTCGCCACAGGTGCCATCGCCGCGGGGCTCCCGTGTGTCACTGTCGGTTCCCAGTCCGTTCCTCCTGCTAGATGGGAAGGCTGTGGAGACGGAGCCTCTCCCTCTCGTTTACTTGCTTTCTCAGTGTCTGGCATCTGGAGCTCGGTCCATAAATATTTGTTAAATATGAATAAATGGATGAATGGATGAAGCCAAATGAAACCCACAGCTGGCGGCGGCTGGTGGAGCCCCACGTGCGTGAACTCCTCTCTCTCTCCTGAATTCCTGGGCTCGCTGTGATTAACGGGGTTCTGGGACGAAGGTGGCCCTCTGTGCTCCCTTGGGCTTGGCAACCAGCCTCCTGAGTGAGGTCTTGGCAGAGGGCCTCCGTGAACACAGCAGGGAGCCTAGCCAGGCTGGGTCTGGGGGGGAACTCCCTCGGCCACAGAGGCTTGCACCAGGGAGGGCAGCGGGGAGGCCCGGGCGGAGGGTCCAGGGCTGCGTCCATCTCAGCCCCAGGCTTGGCCACGGGGATCATTGGAGTGGATGGGAATCGGAGAGCGAGGGCTGCCAGGGAGAGGCTGACCTGGTGGGAGCACATGGGCTCTGGTGGGGTCTGTGGTGAGGGTCCACTGAAGTGTGTGGGAGGGCAACCGGCACACCCCGGCCCTACAGGAGGCTCTAGTAGACCGGTGGGTCTGGTCAGCCCCAGAGTTTGCAAGGCCTTGGGATCTGAGGCAGGTCACCAGACAGGCTGCGGGGTGTATCCAGGCGGAGCCTAAGGCTCTAAGGTGTGGGGACCACGGAGCTCTCAGCTACCTCGGGACTCCATGACGCCGAGTCTCATAGGTAGTGTAAGCTGATTCTGTGATCAGAGACCTCCCGGGGCTGCTGCAGACCTGATGCTGAAGGAGAAGGCCCAGGTCTCCCTGCACAGAGAGCTGATTCCCCTCTGGTGACTGCGGAGAGCCCCCGGGAAGCCGTGATGTAGAGCAGAGGTTCAGAGACTGGTCTAGAAGGGTGGCGCACAGCGTGGGGTGGCCCGGGAGGACGCTCCTGTTGGCTGGAGGGAACTTCGGAAGCTATTCAGGATTCCAGTGTTGACTTCCAAATGTTATTTCCGATGACATCAGTCAGACAAGGCGGTGACGTGAGGTTGGAAATAGAAGAGCAAAGACCCTTCAAGAGAAAAAGCCACTTGGCTAAACACGGAAGAGAAAACAGAGCCTGACCCAGGCCTATGGGTGGGGCCGGCCTGCTGTCCCCTCTGGCACCCAGCGGGTGGGGTCCCAGGGATGGGGGTAAGAGAGCCTGGCCCCGTGGATGACGGGGAGTAAGCAGTGACAGTCTTCCGTTAGAGCCGTTCTAGCTCCAGACACAAACGGAAACCACGTCCTTGTCTACGGCTCCCAGCTGCAGCGTCCACTTGTTGCCTTCCGGGGATGGAGACCCTCACTGCCAGCCGGGCAGCAGACTGTGCCTGGTACTTGGGGAGAACGGATAGGAATAGCCCCAGTTTTCCTTCTCCCTCTGCTTTTGGCCTCAGAGAGTCTAATGATCTCCCCGAGGCCTTTCTTGACCGGCCCAATCCTCGAGTCCTCTAGCTCGGCTCTCTTTGCCTGGGCGACCTGTTTTGCTCATATCCTGCATGACCCACACATCCTGAGGCTCTGCCCCAGACTGCTAGCTTCTGTGAAGTCCACGCAAGCTGTAGGACAAGAGCCGGTTCCTCCCAGCCTGGCCCACTCTGCCCCGCCCTATCTCCCTATCTCTTGACATCCTGGCCAGGCCCTGCTGAACTTTCAGCCTCACTGTCCACCTGCCTTCATGGCCCTTTGGTTGCTACCCTAGCCATCAGTTCCATGTGACAGCCCAGAGACTGCTTGGTAGCCACGTGACCTGTGCCACTGGCCAGGGCTCTGTTCTTGGAAGGGCTCCTGGCTTGGCTTCATGTTCTGCGCAGCCATTTTGGACTCTTGATCGTTTTTGCCTGGTGGCTTTTGCATTTTCGCGTGGCGCAGTGTCCTGGCTGGTTGTTATCTGGACTCCGACCAGCTTTGTGCAGACTTGGCCTGACCCCGTGTCACCCAAGTCCAGTGTTGCGAGCCTCTTGGCTCAGACGCTGCTGCCCGAAGCTGAAGACTCAGGCACTTTGGGACTTGGTGTCCTTGTTGGTGCCCCTCTTTGGGGTAAAGCCTTGACCAGTGGGAGTTAAGAATCAAGGGACAGATTCTTCCCTCCTTCCTTCTCCCCTCCATCCTGAGACCCACCTGACATGGCCTCCTAGGGGAGGGCCCTTCAGGGTGGAGCGGTGGATTGTCCTGGGTGGTAGCAGTTCTGTAGCTGGCGCACACTCACTCCTGGGATCTCCCCTTCCCCGGTCCCTCTGGTCCCTGGGGTTTTTCTCCCCGACAGAGGAGGCAGGTGCACTGTGACAGCCATGCTCCTTTGGCTGATGGTAGGTGAACGGGCCATGAAGTGGCTGGGTCCTGGCTGCCTTCCTGCAGGCAGCCCTACCTGGTGCCAGGTAGGTGCATGAAGCCTGTGTGCCAATAGGAGATGGGTCCCGTGCCACTCTGCCTGGGCTCAACGTCTGTCTCACGACTGCGTCACTTTGGCATGTCACTTGACCTCTCGACTCTCACATTCCTCTATGGATGGGGAATGATCCTAGTGCCCACCCCAAGAGGACGCTGGAGGTTAAATAAATCTCATAAAACAATTAACACAGGACTGGGATTTGTGGGCAGGATTTCACTGGCAGGTTACCACTATTATTATCCCTGTGGGCTGGGCAAGGCTCATCTCTCAAGGTTGGCATCTGTTCTGGGAATGAAGCAGCTCCGGTTTTAGTAGCCCTGGGTCTACCTTGATTCCCAAGATGACTGACAGTTCAAACAGCCAATCACACATTGGCTTTATCACTCGGATCCCTGAGAGGTGGATTTTCTTTTATTCTTATGCTTCTTCCTTTAAATCATTTGTTACGTGACTTCTGTAAATTATCTTCTGGGAACTAAATGATTCAATGCTCCCAGCGCCCATCCTCAGAGATGGAGGCTGGATCATCACATGAAAATGGCCAAGAAACCTCTCAGCAGAATGAGTCAGGACCATCTAGCATGTCCTGGGGCACAAAAATAGACTTAATAATTGGGACAGTAGCTACAGCAAGAATCAGAAAAAGAACAGACAACACCAAGAGCGTCAGCCTCCTTTGTTGAGCACGTCCTTTCGTTATTTTTCATTCATGCCGTATGTTAGACGTTACCTCCCTTATCTTTTGGTTATTCGTTCTTTTTAGTTACACATGACACTAGAGTGTTTTTTGGCGTATCATACATACATGGAGTGTAACTTCCCATTCTTGTGGTGGTACATGAGGTGGAGTGACACTGGTCGTGTGTTCATATATAAGCACAGGAAAGTTTTGTCCGATTAATTCTACTGTCTTTACTATTTCCATCCCCCCTCCCTTCCCTTCATTCCCCTTTGTCTAATCCAACAAACTTTATTCTGCCCCCTCCTTTATTGTGGGTCAGCATCCATATATCAGAGAAAACCAGCCTTTGGTTTTATGGGTTTAGCTTATTTCACTTTGCAAAATACTCTCCAGTTCCATCCATTTACAGGAAAATGCCATAATTTCATTCTTCTTCATGACTGAGTAATATTGTATCATATATATATATATATATTTTTTTTCTTTATCCATTCATCTGTGGAAGGGCATCTAGGATGATTCCATAGCTTAGCTATTGTGAATTGAGCTGCTATGAACATTGATGTGGCTGTGTCATTATAGTCTGATGATTTTAAGTCCTTTGGGTATATGAGTATATGTCAAGGAGTGGGATAACTGGGGCAAATGGTGGTTCCAGTCCAAGTTTTCTCCTCAGAGAACGTTTTCTCCATACTGCTTTCCAGAGTGGCTATGCCAATTTGCAGTCCCACCAGCAACATGAGTGAACCTTTTCCCCCACACCTTCATCAACATTTGTTGTTACTTGTCTTCTTGACAATTACCATTGTAACTGCAGACAGATGGAGTCTCAGTGTAGTTTTAACTTGCATTTCTCTAATTACTAGAGATGTTAAACATTTTTTCACGTATTTGTTGATGGATCGTATTTCTTCTTTGCCCATTTATTGATTGGGTTATTTGGTTTTTTGGTGCTGAGTTTTTGGGGTTCCTTATATATCCTGGAGATGAATGCTCTCTCTGAGGGGCAGGCACCACCCTTATCTTAACAAGTGAAAACAAACCAACTTAGAGAGGAGAAGCCACCTACCAGAGACAGCCCAGGAGGTAGCAGCGGCCAACGGCCAAAGTCTGGGTTCTGTCTGGTGGTTCTCACTGTCCTTGGTGACTATTGTACCAGTTTTTCTCTCTTGGTTGTCACGTGACTCCAGGAGATCTGGTGTAGGAAGGGCCCAGTGTTTAGTGGGATGATGCTAAATCCCAGTCTCAGGGAGCGCAGAGAGAGGAGAGGGGAACATGGCTGATAACAATTATTTTGGGAGTAATAATAACATTTCCTGTGTGCCAGCCACTGTGGGGCTCGATATTTGGTGTCCATGAATTATCTCATCAGATTCTCAAAATAACACTATTCATTAGGCACATTCGGTTCTATTTTGGTCACTGTCAACACTGAGAACACCGTCTGACAAACAGAAGGGACTCAGCTCCTGTCTGTTAAATCTTCAACAAAAATTCCCCTTTAATGGAAACCAGAGAGTTCAGGTAACTTGGTGGTGGCACAGCGAGAATGGATTTTAAGCTAGGGACTCCAACTTTAGAGTTTGTTCTCTCAGCTGTTAGACAAAACTGTCTCCCATTAGTGAGAGGATAGAGGACAGGCAGGGAGTCTTTGTAGGGTGAGTCCGGGGTGTCCAGGGAAGACCTGAACTTGAGTCCTGGCTTTGCAGCTCACTAGCAAACCTCTCAGTTCCTGGGGACAGGGTTCATGGCCCACCCCCTTCCGCCTTGCTGCCTTCCTGTGTCCCCCAAATTGATGTCAGAATGGTCTTTATAGACGTAATCATTTTTCATGAAGTCCTGGGGTGAGACCTAGTCTAATATGACCGGTGTCCTTATAAAAAGGGGAACTTTGGACGCAGACGCCCGGAGGGGAGGCGAGGTCACGGGGAGAGATGTGGGGAGACGGCCACCCGCAAGCCAGGGAAGAAGCCCCTCAGGACATGGTCCTGCTGGCTGCTTTCATCTTGGAGCCTCCAGAACTGAGCCAATGAAGGCCACCGCGGAAGCCACCCAGCCAGGCTGCTTTGCAGTGGCAGCCCTGGGCTGCGGACACAGGCGGGAAGAAGGACCTTCCCAGATGGCCTTGGGCTGGGCTGGGGCGCTGCGGGCTTCTGGGGATCCTGCTCTCCTGGGAACAGAGGAGGTCCCTGGTGCTCTCAGATGCCCCTGTCCTTGACCGTGCATGTCTGTCTGGTCATTTGTGATTAGAGAAAACCCCAGGGAGTCCCAGACAGCCCTCTGCACCGCTGCCCGCCACCACCTCCCCTAGACTTTGGTTTTGAGAAGAAACAGACTCTTCTCTCCTCAGGCCACCCCGTGAGGCCACCTGCCACGTGCAGCAGAAGGAGGTCTTGGTGCACCCGGTGGAGCCTCCCCTTCTGCGGAGCCAGGACCCGCAGGCTCACTCTCAGGTCCACGGGCTGCGCACGAAATGAGCATCTGCGTGAAACGGAGCCGTGGACGGCTGAACGCCACGGAACCGTGATGAGTTACGGTCACAATAAACAAAGACATCCCCCAAAGCCATCATTTCCATTAGAGCTCATTCCCCACCCCTGACTCAGAAAGCCCCGTGTCCGTTCCCCTACCAAGCAGCCAGATGGGAGGAAAGTCGTTTCATTTCCAAACCTTCAGCATGATTGTTATTTACAGCTGGAGGGAGGTCTGCAGATCATTTAGTTCAACAGCCTTATTTTATGGATGAGGACACGGGGGCCCAGAGAGGTCATGGGACTTATCCAAGGTTACGGAGCTCCTCTTTCTCAGGGTCAGGCCTGGAATCTAGGGGTCATTGGCTCTCAGAGATGGGGTCTCCTCTTATGGAAAAAAGGTGGATTGAGACTCACGGGGCTCCCTAAGACTTCTCTTATTGAAGGCCAAGGTGAAGTCACTCCATGTCCCCTGTGGGAACGTGAGCCGTGTGCCCTCTTCCTTTCCAGATCTTCACCTTGGCTTCTTGGGAGCAGTGCAAGTCTGTCCAGCCTCCGTGGGGTGTGTCTTCTTGCTTTGCTTCTCCTGCCACTGTTAACGTGGGCTGCTCATTGCTTGCCTGGTTCTGTGAACGCACTTTGCACAGTCGACCTGAGATTGCCGTTGTGACGACACAGTGGTGTAGTGCTGCCACCCCCAAACGCACACGTGATGGGAGTTAGTCACTTTCCTTGGCTCACCCGATTAATGGTGGAGTCTGGCCGCTTCCCCTTTGTGAGAAAAGACTTTCAGTTCAGTTGACCAGGGACAACCTCTAGAACTAGGCAGACTGGGCTGCCGTCCTGCCTCTGAAACTTACTGGCTGTGTGACAAAGCATTTCATCTCTGGGTGCCTCCCCTGTGCCTGCCCCCCCCCCATTAAAACAAAGTTACTGTTTGATTTTCACTTACCCAGAATGCTTAGCACCAGAAGTATTTCAGTTTCCAAGCCCTCTTCTTCCAAGTTATAAGCAGGTAGATGGTGGGGAATGATCTCAGATTTCTCCCTCCCTCTCTCCCTCCCTCCCTCCCTCCCTCCCTTCTTCCCTTCCTTCCTTCCTTCCTTGTGCTGGGGATTGAACCCAGGGCCTTGTGCATTCGAGGCAAGCACTCTACCAACTGAGCTGTGTCCCCAGCCCATGATCCCAGATTTCTGAGCCGTAATCTCCATGGTGAAATTGGGGAGAAGGAGTGCCACATAGGGCTATTCTAAGAGTCAATAAAATTTGTTAATGATAAAGGAGAGAGGTTCAATGAATAACTGTCTCTATTATTTATTTTTTTGCTTTTTAAAAAGTTGTTCTTTTTAGTTATATATGCCAGTAGAATGTATTTTGACCTATAATACATACGTGGGGTATAACTTCCCATTCTTGTGGTTGTGCATGATATGGGGTTACACTGCTCGTGTGTTCATGAATGAACATAGGAAAGTGATGTCTGACTCACTCTATGGTCTTTTCCATTCCCAGCCCATTCCTTCATTCCTGTTGTCCAAACCCATGAACCTCTACTCTTCCCTCTCCACCGCCTGCCTATTGTGAGTCAGCATCCTCATATCAGAGAGAACATTCAGCCTTTGGTTTTAATGGGATTGGCTTATTTCACTTAGCGTGATAGCCTCCAGTTCCATCCATTTACAGGCAAATGCCATAATTTCATTCTCCTTTATGGCTGAGTAATATTCCATTGTGTATACATACCACATTGTCTTTATCAATTCTCTGTTGAAGGGCACCTAGGTTAGTTCCATAGCTTTGCTATTGTGAGTTGAACTGTTATAAACATTGACATGGCTGCATCACTGTAGTATGCTGATTTGAAGTCCTTTGGGTATAAACTGAGGAGTGGGATAACTGGGTCAAATGGTGGTTCCATTCCAAGATTTCTGAGGAATCTCCATACTACTTTCCAGGGTGGTTGCAACAATCTGCAGCCCGACCAGCAATGTATGAGTGTACCATTTCCCCCACATCCTCGCCAACATTTATTGTGACTTGTATTCTTGATAATTACCATTCTGACTAGAGTGAGACAGATTATCAGTGTAGTTTTAATTTGTATTTCTCTAATTGCTAGAGATATTAAACATTTTTCTTACATATTTGTTGACAGATTGTATTTCTTCTTCTATGAAGTGCCTGTTCAGTTCCTCTGCCCATTTATTGATTGGGTTATTTGGTTTTTTGGTGTTAAGTTTCTCAAGTTCTTTATATATCCTGGAGACGAATGCTCTCTCCGAGGTGTAGGTAGCTAAGATTTTCTCCCATTCTGTAGGCTCTCTCTTCGTGTTCTCTGTTGTTTCCTTTGCCGTGAAGAAACTTTTTAGTTTAATGACGTCCCACTTATTGATTCTTGATTTTACTTCTTGTGTTTTAGGAGTGTTAGTGAGGAAGTCTGTTCCTGAGCTGATATGATGAAGAGTTGGGCCTATTTTTCCTTTTAGTGGGTGCAGGGTCTCTGGTTAAATGCTAATTGAGTTTGTGCAGGGGAGGCATAGGGATTTCACTGCAACCTGCTACATATGGATTTCCAGTTTTCCTAGCATCATTTGATGAAGAGGCTATCTTTTCTCCAATGTATGTTCATGGCACCTTTGTCTAGTATTCGATAACTGTATTTATGTGGGTGTGTCTCTGTATCTTCAATTCTGTACCACTGGTCTTCAATTATATTTTTGGGCCAATACCATGCCATTTTTATTACTATAGCACCGTAGTATAATTTAAGGTCTGGTATTGTGATGCCTCCTGCTTCACTTTTCTCTCTGAGGATGGCGTTGGCTTTTCTGAACCTCTTATTTTTCCAAATAACTTTCATGACTGACTTTTTTTTTATTTCTATGAAGAATGTCATTAGAATTTTAATGGGAATTGCATTACATCTGTATAGCACTTTTGGTAGCATAACCACTTTAATTCTGCCTATCCAAGAACATGGGAGAACTTTCCATCTTCTAAGGTCTTCTTCAATTTCTTTCTTTAGTGTTCTGTAGTTCTCATCATAGAGGGCTTTCACCTCTTTTGTTAGATTGATTCCCAAATATTTTATTTTCTTTGAGGCTATTGTGAATGGGATAGTTTTCCTAATTTCTCTTTCAGTTGATTCATCACTGATGTATGGGAATAAAATTGATTTGTGGGTGTTAATTTTCTATCCTGTTAATTTGCTGAATTCATTTATGAGTTTTAGAAGTTATCCGGTGGAGTTTTCTGGGTCTTCTAAATATAGAATCACGTTGTCAGCAAATAGGGTAGTTTTGAGTTCTTTTCCCATTTGTATCCCTTTAATTTCCTTCTTCTAATTGCTTGGGCTGGAGTTTCCAGAACTATATTGAATAGAAGTGGTGAAAGAGGGCACCCCTGTCTTGTTCCAGGTTTTAGAGGAAATACTTTCAATTTATCTCCATTTAGAATTATGCTGTCCTTGGGTTTAGCATATATAGCTTTTACAATGTTGAGCTTTGTTCCTACTATCCCTAGTTTTTCTAGTGTTTGGAACATGAAGAGGTGCTGTATTTCATCAAATGTTTTTTTCTGCATCGATTGAAATAATCATGTGATTCTTGTCTTTAAGTCTATCGATGTGATGACTTACATTTATTGATTTCTGTATGTTGAACCAACCTTACATCCCTGGGATGAACACCACTTGATCATGGTGCATTATCTTTTAAATATATGTTTATATGCAATTTGCCAGTATTTTATTAAGATTTTTGCATCTATGTTAATCAGGGATATTGGTCTGAAGTTTTCTTTCCTTGATATGTCTTTGTCTAGTTTTGGTATTAGGGTGATACTCGCTTCATAGAATGAGTTTGGAAGGGTTCCCGCCTTTTCTATTTCATGGAATAATTTGAGGAGAATTGATGTTAGTTCTTCTCTGAAGGTGTGGTAGAACTCAGCTGAGAATCCATCTGGTCCTGGGCTTTTATTGGTTGATAGACTTTTTGATGGCATCTTCAATTTCATTGCTTAAAAGTAATCTGTTTAAATTTTCTATGTCCACCTGATTAAATTTGGGTAAGTCATATGTCTCTAGAAGTTTGTCAATGTTTTCAAGATTATCTATTTATTAGAGTATACATTTTTAAATAGGTTCTGATTATCCTCTGTACTTCAGTAGTGACCATTGTGATATTTCCTTTGTTAACTTGGCTAAGGGTTTACCAATTTTATTGATTTATTCAAAGAACCAACTTTTTGTTTCATTGATTTTTTTCCTTTTGTTTCGGCTTTATTGGTTTCAGCTGTGATTTTATTACCTGCCTTCTACTGCTTTTGGTGTTGATTTGTTCTATTTCTGGGTCTTTGAGATGTAATGTTAGGTTATTTATTTGTTGACTTTCTATTCTTTTAATGAATGAGCTCAATTTCTTAGCACTGCCTTCATAATGTCCCAGAGATTTTGATATGTTGTATCATTATTCTCATTTACCTCCTACATTTTTTATTTCAACCTGATTTCTTCTGCTATCCATTTGTCATCCAGTAACATATTATTTAGTCTCCAGGTGTAGTTTCTATTTTTTATTTTAACATTAATTTCTACTTTCATTCCATTATGATCTGATAGGATACCAGGTATCATCTCTATATTTCTTTTTTGTATTTGCTAAGAGTTGCCTTGTGGCCTAAGATATGGTCTATTTTAGAGAAGGATCCATGTGCTACTGAGAAGAAAGTGTATTCAACCATTGATGGATAAAATGTTCTAATGTTTGTTAAATCTAAATTATTAATTGTATGTTTTTGTTCTATAGCTTCTTTATTTGGTTTTTGTTTGAGGGATCTATCCAGTGGTGAGAGAGCTATGTTAAACTCACCAAGTATATCAGTGTGTTGTGGTCTATTTACTCCTTGCAATTGAGAAGGGTTTGTTTGATGTATGTAGATGGTCAATTGTTTGGGGCAGAAATGTTAATGAATGTTATGTCTTGTTGATGTATGGCTCCCTTAAGCGATGTGAAACGTCCTTCTTGGTTCTGATTGACTTTGGCCTGAAGGCCACTTTATCTTGTGAATGACATGTTTTCTGCTCACCCTTTCACCTTGGGTCTGTGGATGTCTCTGCTTATGAGGTGAGTCTCTTGGAGACAGTGTATTGCTGGGTCTTGTTTTTTAATCCAATCTGCTACTCAGTGTCTTTTGACTGATGAGTTTAGGCCATTTACATTCAATGTTATTATTAAGAAATATTTTGTATCTCCTGTCACATTGATTCATTTCTGATATTTAATTTGAATTAGTTTCTCCTCTGATTCACTGTTCTTTTAGTATAGTTCCTCCCTTTGCTGGTTTTCACTTTTATTTTTCATTTCTTATTCATGAAATAATATAATGAGTTTGTTTTGTTTCTAGTTGTGAATTCTTTTTAACTTTTATTTATCATGGAAGATTTTTACTTCATCATCAATTCTGAAGCTTAGCTTTGCTGCGTATAGTAATCTTGGCTGTCATTCGTTTTCTTTCAGAGCTTGGTATATATTATTCCAAGACCTTCTAAATTTGAGGGTTTGGGCTATGAGTTCAGCTGAGATCTGGATAGGTTTCTCTCTAAATATTACCTCTCATTTTTCTCTGGAAGCCTTTAAAATTCTACCCTTAGTCTGTACGTTAGGCCTTTTCATAATAATGTACTGTGGTGTTGGTTTATTGTAATTTTGTACATTTGGGGTCCTGTAAAACTCCTGTATTTGATTTTCCATTTCATTATTTAGGTTTGGAAAATTTTCAGATATTATTTTATGGAAAAAATTGTGCATTCATTTGGTTTGTATTTCCAAGCCTTCATCTATCCCGATCAATTTTAAATTTGGTCTTTTCAGGTCAGCTCATATTTCTTGGAAGTTCTGTTCATGGTCTGTTAACATCTTTTCTCCATGGCCAACTTTGTTTTCAAGATTATATATTTTGTCTTCATTTCCTGAAACTCCATCTTCCAAGTGATCTAGTCTGTGGGTGATGCTTTCTATTGAATTTTTAACTTGGTTTGTTGATTCCTTCATTTCAAGGATTTTCCGCTTGATTTGTTTTTAGAATCTCTATCCCTTTATTGAAGTGATCTTTCACTTTCTGTGTTTTCTGTCTGATTTCACTCCTTATACCATCCTTTACTTTACAGATCAGTCTAACTATGCACGTTCTAAACTCCTCCTCTGGCATTTCTTCTACTGTGTTGTCGTGGATTCTGTTGTTGAAGCATCTTGGTCTGTTTGGGGTGATTTGTTCCCTTGCCTTTTCATGTTGTTTGTGTGTTTACCCATCTAACAGTTTGGATCTGAGGCAGCAGAGTGTCTACCCTGTGGACTTACAGTGTCCCTGAAGGTTTCTAGTACCTCACTTTCTTGGTTTCACTCCATGGAGAAGCCAGGAGAGTGACCTCCCCCTTTCGCCTTCTTGAAAAACCTCTTCTCTGTGATTTACAGAAGTCATTTTCACATGATCTAAATTTTTCTGAAGGCCCAGTCAGGTCATTTGCATTGTTAGAATCATTTATCAAGAAAATAGACGCCTTCACTTATTGTACAGATTAGGCATTTTTATTCACTTCTCTGCAACTCAATGACTTAATCTGTAAAATGCGAAGTTTAGGGTACTTGTAGGATATTTAAAAAGACCCAGGATCTTAGTATTCGTAAGATGCTTATGACAGTGCCTGGCATATAGCAAGCACTCAATGTATGGTAACTTTTTAAGTAATCATGCTTTTCCTTTTAAGCATAGGAATACAATGGAGTTTCCTGCAACAGGGTCTAAAGTATAAAAAAGCCCCGTGATGAAGGAGGTGCAGTTGCCAGCTCAGCTTAGATCAAAGTCATTAACAGCTGGAACATAGATGGCATGAAAAGGATGCTCCTTTTGAGACGGGTGTGGCTGGAGGCCCAGTGTTAGGAAGACACTTGTCATTGAGAATTCATTTTGCAACACATTTTCTTCCCCTGTTTCCCTGAGGACATTTGGCTTCCTTGTGACCCTGGGGCACCTGCCACCTGCTCTCAAGTCAGAATGTGGCAGAGTTTCCATTTACCCTAGTGATATGAACTGACTGCATGAGTGTCTCAGGGACTTGCTCTGAAAGCCTCAGTCACAGAAGGACCAATGGGACCTAGAGAGACACACGCTGTGGGGAAGAGCAGGGTGGTGGAGATGTGATGCAAGGGCTGGTTCTGTTGGTCTGATCAGTGGTTCAAGGCTCCGAGGGCTTCCTTCGTCAAAGTTTGCACCTTAACAGCTCCCATCTGAGTGATGGAAGCATTTGTGAGCATTTGTTACGCAGCAGCAGCAGCTGATTAATACACTGGATGCTAGTACAGGATCTGCCTCTAACTATCTTCAAAACTTTGTTCAAGTAGTTTTATTTTTTGGATATCACTTCCACCCCTGCCCATATCTCCAAAATATGAAGAATCAGATACAGTTTTCTTAAAGTATCCATTTATTTATGATACATCTATTCCCAGAATAAAGACCAAAATCCTAAGGAATGGATGTCCTGTGATTTTTTCCCCCACTATCTAGATTTCCTTTGATTTAACTGCTTCAACTTTGCCCTAAATGTAAACGTATATAGGTGAATAATATATTCCCTATTTAAGAAGTGAGGAGAAAAAGGAGAAGTGGGAACTAACATATTAAGTAGCTGTTTTGCATTAAGTGCTTGACAGGTGGCATCTCCTTCAATTCGTGGGACAATCCTGTGGTAGGTTTGACTATCCTCATGTTGTGGATGAGGTCTCAGAGAGTCACCGTCTCACCTGAGGGCACCCAGCTAGTGAGGTGCAGCAGGACTTTAGACCTGGGTCCCCCCACCTGCAGCACCCTTAAGTGGTGCTTGTGTTGTGTCCTCCAGTTCTGTTTTGCCACAGACAGTATTCTATGTGCCTGTGCTCCACAGGGAAGAGGGAGGGACTCTAGGATCTGAAGATTTGGAGGGACTCTAGGATCTGTAGGTTCAAAATGTCCCGATTTATACGTGAGACAGATGAACTGTTGGGTGCCATGATGACCCTGGCTATCCCCTACCTTGTGACCCTGGGGCACCTGCCACCTGGCCTCCGTTGGCTTCTCCCTGGATCCCACTGATCTGGGGCAGCCTTTTAATAGCCTTGGCCCTCACACTTGTTGGGGTGCAGGCAAGAGACACATAGGGTTGCAGAAGCTCTGGGGGAGATGGGCACCACCTGCAGGAGCCCTGTGAGGACTCAGGAGGGAACGCCCTCTACCAGCCCAGCACAGTGCCTGGCAGGTAATGATTCTGCCTCCTTCCTCTCTCTCCCAGTCAATCAAGGAGGTTTGCAGGCATCATCTCATTTATACTTATATTTAAACTTTCATATGTATATTTATATATTTATATTGCACTATAGCTTCATGTGGCTGACATTATTGTTTTTCAGTCTTTTCTCTGTAGTGTGTCTGAGTTTTAGAGATTTTTAAATCAGTGATTTGAATCCAGTTCTGTCTGGCTCCAAGGTCTTGGTTTATAATCACTGTGATGGACCACTGGTTCTGGAAGGTGCTGTGTTTGGCTTCTCTTGAGGTTAAAAAACCCAGGGGTGGTTAGAGAACCAAAATTAATACTTTTTTGATGTGAATGCACATGCATATATTTATATCCACCAACACAGTGAGAGTGTGTGTGCTGATGACATGTTCTTTATTCCCTGGGAACCATGCAGAAATGTCACCAGGACACCAAATTTCAATGTGTTTGCAAAGGACTAGGCCCCGGGCTCCTGGGAGGGAAGAGCTCCTTTGTATCTATAATTTTATTTAATTTTCTCTATAACTCACCAGACAGACAGGGGGCAGCACCTTTACTGTTGAGGAAAGAAGCTAAGACCAAGCGAGGGAGAGTGATGGGTCTGGGTTGGCACAAGTTCACTGGGGAGGCATTTCCAATGGAATCCAAATCCTCACGCAGTCTGGAGTCTCTTCCAGAGTCTCTTCCTGAGTCAGGATTGGAAACAAGACTTTGTCCAGTAAAAGATACATTTTTTTTCTTAAGGATTTTTACTTATCTCTTTCATATTTTCCAAGGATTTTCCTTCGTCCTTTTTTCCCAAAACCTCATTTTTTTAAAGGAGCAACTTGGTTCCCTGGCTGGGGACCAGGGGCCTGGGTCACGATGGTGATGGTGGTGACTGAGGGTGACAATGATAATGACACCTTGTGGCCCTTGTGACTCCACATCTCCTCAGGGTTCATCTCTCACCAGGGAAAAGAGGCAGGAGGCAGGAATTGGCCCGCAGAGGTGTAGACGGAGACAGGTCAGCGGAGGAACAAGAGAGGGGGCACTGACGTTTTACATAATAATAACCACTTCCACTGACTAAGTGCTTTTATGTCTTAATTTCAGATTCCAGTTGTTCATCATGGGTGTCTAGGAAAGCAATTAACTTTTGTTTGTGAGACTTGCAATCAAAGACCGTTGAACACTCACTCAGCTCCACGGGCTTCTTTTTTGTTGATTCTTCGGGGTTCCCCAGATAGATGATCCTGCCCTCTGTACATACAATGCACACACACACACACACACACACACACACACACAGGGCTTTATCCATATCAATTCATTTGACTCTCAGAAACAATACTAAGAGGTTGGCTTAACTTCTAGTCTCACTTTACGGCTGAATTAGCCAAAGTGCAGGGAGGTTGATCAGTGAGTGGACCAAGTTCACAGAACTCCAAGCCAAGCCTGGGAACCTGTTTCCTGTCTTGACTGGTATGACGTGGTTATGCGGGATCCCTGTTGTCACATCTCACGGGGAACACGGAGTAGGAGTGTCATGCCTGTGTGCACCTCTTCGTCCTTCCCTGGAGCCATTCCTCTGCTATATGACCTTGAAGGGCCCTCTCACTTGGGCAGAATGTGCTTCTGTACCTTCTGATTTGGGCCTGGGTCACATCACTTGCTTTGGCCAATTGAAAAAGGCAGAAGAGGGCGGCCAAGTATCGCTTGTTCCTATGCACCTCGGCCACGGCTAGGGAAAGGCCACGCTGGCTAGCTTGCTGATCCCTGAGGGCAGGAGGATGAGGGACACGTGGAACTGCCCCAGCTTGGCTGTCCCCAACAAGCAGTCTGGAGCAGACCGAAAGTCCCCCACCGCCACTAGCCACAGATACATGAGTGACCCCAGCTAAGACTAGGGAGGCCCCCGCTGACTCCTAGGCAAATGACTAGTAAGAGCTGGGCTTTTGAGGTCATTTGTTAGGCGGCAAAATCTAGCAGGCTGTCATGGTCATTGTGAGATTCTGGAATCACACATGCTTCCAAATAACATCTGAATGTTAGTAAAACTGTGATCCTGCGCAAGGTACTCAAGTCCTTTGAACTTCAATGTCCTCACCGTGGGGGTGGGGGTATAAAGATCCCTCCTGCCTGGGGAATTGTCCCCAGGGGCAGGTGTCCGGCAGAGCACAGGTACTTCATAAACACAAGCTTCTCCATGGCTCCCGTTGGTCTGGTCACTGATCAGCGTTTTGTGAATGTCCACGGGCACAGGCTCTGAAATGGGTTCTGCACACAGCCAATGACGTGATGGCCACTACTGAGGTCTCATGGAGCTTGGTGGCCCAGGGGGGAATTGTGTCTTGAAAGTCCTTGTCAGAGGTGCTAGGAGAGGACCTGGCCAGGCCAATGCTGGGGTCAAGGCAGAGAGCTCTGTAGGACCACGTTGAGATTCAAGTTTCCCTGGAAACGGGGTCAGGTGCTGTGTTCTGGGCAGAGGTTCAGGTGCTTTGGCAGAACAGTCAGTCACAGGGAGGAGAGCATCAACCTCCATCTGCATCTTTTGCCGCTGTCACGCTGTGTAACAGGTCGCCCTAAACTCCACGGCTGAAAGTGACCAGCATTAGGGACAGCCCACAGACCTGCTGGCCGGCTGCTGGTCCTTCTGCTTTTGGATGGCTCTTGGCATAGCTGCAGTCAGCCATGGGCAGGGTCTTGGACAGGCTCCGGGGACTGTGCGGTGGGTTCTCATCCTGCCACAGGCCAGCGTGGGCTTGGTTTCAGGCTGCCTGGACGTGTCTTTAGGAAACGGTGGTGGTGTGAGAGGAATGAAGGAAGACGGAGAGGGAGGGACCAGGGGTGGACAAGGCCTCAGTGTGGACCTGGCACCTGGTCACTTCTGCCGTATTCAACTTCCAAAGCAGTTCATAAGATTGACCCAGACTCCAGGAGGAATGGAAGCAGAGCCCATCTTCAGATGTGTTTGATTACAGGGGTGGGACTGCCAAATCCCACGGCCAAGGGCTCAAATCCAGGAGGACCCTTAATGTGAGTCACCAATACAACGAACCTATTGTAGCTCCTTCCTGGAAGGGGTCTGTTATTAGGCATGGGGATTGAAGTCCAGACAGGAGGAGCAGGTGGGACACTGGGTCACCTCTGCTGGCCCTGCCTTCCAGGTTTCTCCTGACCAGGCCTAGGATTGGGGTGCAGCCACGGAACACAGACACGAGAGTGGAAGGCATTAGGCTGTGTGGGGGGTGGAGCCAGGCACATTCCTGCCCAGGTGCAGCAGGAACCAGGGAGACATAAAGTGTCAACGGTGGTGTGTGGCCAGCGGGGACGCCTCTGTCTGATGAGATGGTCATCAGCAGAACTGTGAGCTGGGAAACCAGAGTGTTACAGCCCCCCGTCCCCACGCTGCCAAGCGGCTTGGAACAGAATCCATGCAGGAAGTAGGTTTTCTTTAAAAAATATAAAAGTGATACATGAGAATGAAGGCAAATTGGCCTAATTCAGAAAAATAGAAAAATAAAGTAAAACAAATTACCCAGTTTCATTACCCGGAGACAATCGCTGAGAATGACCTAATGCGTTTCTCTAACTGCCTTGGCTCTCCTGCACACGTGTGTGTGAGTGTGAGTGTGAGTGTGTGTGTGTGTGTGTGTGTGTGTGTGCGCGTTCCCTCCAGAATAAATGAATGTTTAAATAACATCTTTACGGAGATCTGACTTAATGTTCTGTTTGTTTTTTTAGGGAACATAATTTTGACTATAAAATTCAAACTGCCCACATCTGTCTGTCTAGAACAGGGAAGAGTTCATTTTCTATTTTCAAAGGTAAAACTAGCAGAATGATAACCCAAATTCAAGAACCGGAGACACATGGCATTCAGGGGTAGCATATACAGCGGGAAGGGCTGCCCTTGAGCGGATCTGGTGCTGATCTCGGGTTCCCCCACTAGGGGGCGGCGGAGAGTCCTCTTGCAGGGTGCTTGGGAGACAGTGCAATTCGTGGGTGGGCATCTGTGTCTTTGAGGATGAGCTCACTGGATCCTGGGATGCCTGGCTCACGTGCTCAGACCCTCTAGCCCCAGCAGGTCATTCTTCATCATGGCCGAGGTGCTAGTCCCAAGTTCACTTCCAGAGCCAAGCTTTATCAGCCGGTTTCCACGGTCCAGCAAGTCCCCAATGTGACGCAGAGGCTGCAGCTGTGTTGCTAGACGTCTGTTTCTCTCTGACTCTCAGCCTCTCTTCCCAGGCCCTGGGTGAGCGGAGTGAGCCTTCTCTGTGTGGGTTCAAGGTGGGAGAAAGGGCAGACCAGTGGAGTTCAAGGGCCACCTTCAGCGTCATGTCCACAATCCATTGACTCCATCCATTCACACAGTCTGAGTGCTTCCTGTGGGCCACCAATGAGCACTTCCTACCATGCAGGAAGGCAGCACGTGGTATCCCTCCTGGTCACTTCCGAGCCCAGAAGAAGTCAGAAGAGGCATAGATTTTTTAAGCACAGTTGTGATCATATTTCCCATGAGTCTTAAAATCCTGTTTTGCTAAACATGACTGAAGCAGTATTTTCCTGAGCTCCTACTATCCTAAGAAAGTGCTCTTTGTGATGGTTACATAATATTCCACCCTATAAACCATCTACATGTATCCCTTTGTTGACTCTATGGGGGGTTGCTGAGATTACTAGGTTGTATAGAGCACACGGACACATGCACTTTTATCTTTCTGAATTTGGGACTGCTTCCTTGGGATGGGTTTCCAGAGGTGACTCCAGGACTGTTCAGCACACTAAAGGCATGGCCGTTTGCCAAAGGCTTCGGACGCAGGCTTCCCAATTACTCTCCCTAAGGGTGTGACAATTCAACCTCCCACCAGGGATGGGTCAGAAGGCCAGCCCGCCACCAGGAGGTGGCATTTCCAGTAGTTCCTTTGAACAGTGGGTGAGAGTAGGTCCCGGAGCTTCAAAGGTGTCTCAGATGAAAGGCTTGGTCTGAAGAGGGACACTGAGGACAGGGAGCAGCTGGCAGCTGGGTAGCCAGGGCGTTACGGGGGAGCAGAATGCTAGCAAGCAGAAGGTCAGACAGTGGGCATCACCGGGTCTCAGGCGTTCTGCTCGGCCAGGGTGAACCTGGGTCCTGGGAACTCCTTTCTGTCATCCAGACCCAGCTCCGTCTGTCCCTGACCCCGCCCCCCCGAGGCCTTCCCTGGCTCCAGCTCGGTGACTCTCTGCCAGTCCCTGCCCCACAGCCTTCCCCAGCGGGACCTCAGCTGTGCTTGGTTCCCACCCGCCCAGGTGCTCACTCAAGGCTGGGACGATGGTGCTCACCTGTGTGTCCAGTGCCCTTGCTCACCGTAGGGCCTCTCGAGGTCTGTTGATGGGCGAGTGGACCACATGGGCTCTGTCAAGGTGACTCGCTCCTTGTGTCTGTCATCCCTCACCCATAGACTTCCCGTCTCCAGGGTGTGACTTTGCCATATCTTGTAATATTCCCGTCCAGGTCTTGCTTGGCCTCTGTCCATCTCTCCTCGTACTCACCTGCTGGCCTAGAACCACCCTAGGCTCTGGGGCACACCCTGATAGATGAAGTCGCTCACTCAGAGTGTTTGCTGAGCACGTACTATGTGCCTGGTAGTGTTCTTGGCACTGGGGATAGTAGTGAGCAGACCTGTTCCCTGGGAGCCCCCGTCCAGCTGGGTGGAGACCACGAACAATGGAAGGGCAATGAGAGCTTTCCCACGGGCTTCCGGTGCCACCAAGGGAGGGGAGACAAAGTGGGAAGAGGTGACCCTCTGTCCCAGGTGCTTAGGGAAAGTCTTCCATTTGAGCTGAGGCCTGACAGACCACGGAAAGCCCAGGGGGCAGAGAGCGCTGGGTTCAGCCAGTGCCCAGGGCCACAGGCTGGTAAGACCTGGCCTGTCCGGGAGGTGAGAAGGGGGCACCCGGGCTACGCTGAGACGAGGCGTGGAAGATGGGGCCAGGAGCCGGGTCCCCAGGGGTCTTGTGGGTCAGAAAGGAGTTTGGATATGATCCCAAGGGCAATGGAGCCACTGGAAGATTCCGGGTTGGAGAAGGAGAGATTCTATTTACACTTTGCTCACGGCTCGGAGAATGGGGTGCCGGACGCGAGGGGAAGCTCCTTGGAGACCTGGGGGAGGGTCTGGAGGATGATGGGGGCCTGACCCGGTGGAGGCGGTGGGGATGGAGGACGTGGCGGGATTCAGGTGCATTTCACAGTGGGATTCTGGGAGTGAAGGGGCACGTTGGCCTACACGTCCTGGTGACTGGTGGTGCTGGTATGGTTTAGATATGAGATGCCCCCAAAGTCCCGTGTGTGAGACACCCCAAGAAAGCTCAGAGGTAACATGATTGGGCTCTGAGAGTTTGAGCCCAATCAGTGCATTAATCCTCTGAGGGGGGCCGACTGGGTGCTGAGTGTGGGCAGGCAGGGGTGGCTGAGGGCCTGGGTCACTCCCTGGGGCTGTGCGTCTGGGATGTATATTTTGTGAGTTAGCTCAGTCTCTCTGCTTTCTAGCTGTGCATCCTGAGCCGCTTTCCTCCTCGACACCCTTCTGCCATGATGGGCCTCACCTGGGGCCTAGAGCCACCGTCGGCCACCTATGGACCCCGGCCTCTGAAACCATGAGCCCCCAAGTCAACGTTTCCTCCTCTGACTGTTCTCGTCAGGTGTTTTGGTCACAGCAGCATAAAAGTGGACTAAAACGGGGGCCTGAGAAGGCAGCGGGGGGACTGGGGTTCCCGCCCTGCAGGAGGCGGTGGGGAGAGAACCAGGCTGCCCCTTGTTGGTCAGGCCCTGCTGGTCTCGCCTCCCCGCCTGCCTCTCCCAGTCTGGTTTGGACTCTGCCTTCATGTTTGAATCCTGCCTGTGGGGACTTGGGGACTCCTCCAGGGGCATGTTCTGCTAAGGCTCTTCTGTCCTGTTCCGGCTGTGACTCTGGGCTTCCCCCCTTTCTCTATGGCCCTGTTCCCCTATCCTACACCACACCTCTGCTCCACCCCAGAGGGCAAAATCTGCAGCCTCCCCATGCAGGTAAGGGCCATCGGGCTGGGACTCAGTCCAGGAACAACGGCCAACAAGCACCTGCATGATCTTGCCAGATGCTGGCTCATACCTTGGCTCCGTCCGTCAGCAAACAGTCCTATTTATCACTTCCTGTTATTGCTATCCCCATTGTACAGATGAGGAAGTTGAGGTCCAAGTGCTTCTAATTTGCCAAGTAATGGGGCTGGGGTGTGAACCTGGGATATCTGACCCTGGAACTTTGCAAAATCGTGGTAAGATGGCACCAGTCCTTCCCCTGCGACTCGGCCCACCCGCCGTGCTGGGAGTGGTGTGGATTGGAGATCAGCATTTGCCCTGCCTTCTGTGACATCATGTCATCAAAGAATGACGGGAAGGCTGAGTTCAAGGCAGAGAGGTGCCCCAGAGTCAGGTCACTGATTAACCAGGGACGTAGGCACTCGCTTCTTGGGGTGTATTCATCAAGTGTGACCTCGCGCTGGGCATGCACAACAGGAAAACTCAGGTTGGTGGGTTCCCTGCATTAGTGGTGTTTACACTCTTCTTCTGGATATTCCACCCTCCCTGGCATATGCAAATGCCCCCACCCTGTCCCCCTGCCCCCTGCCTCAATCCAGGCACAGGAAGTCCTTCTTAGGACTTCTACTCAATTCTCAATTCTTTCCCCCCAGTGCTGGGGGGCTAACCCAGGCCCTCGCTACATGCTAGACAACCGCCCTCCTAAGAGGCTACACTCCCAGCCCTTGTTATTTTTGTTTAGAGACAAGGTCTTGCTAAATTGCAATTTGGTGTCTCTTACCCATTTCTGAAATCCTGAGCAGAGAGGCAGAGAAAGGCAGCTGGGGCCTCTTTCTAAAGTAGTGGATATAGGGGGACCAGGGACTCTGATCTGATGGGGGCGGCTTCAATAAATGGATGAGCGAATCAAGGCTAAGGGACAATTAGGCTGGGGGGTCAACTGAATCTAAGATTAGCAGATAAAACACCTTCCATAAAGTCCTGTACAATTGTTAGATGTCATTTGAATATCGGCTTTGAGCTCCCTGGCCACCAGAATAAAAAGGGAAAACATGATTAACTTGTAAGATTTCCGTAGTCCATGGATTGAAAGAGAAATAATTTGTCAGCAGATGCCTAGCTGTTCTTTGCAGAGAGAACAGAAAGAAATGTCTCCCTGTGCACTCACCCTGGTGGATGCAGTGGGGGAGACCTTGAACACAAACAACTGTATTCAAATAGGTTTGCTTCGCTAAGTCATTTGGTATTCATGGGGTAGCCTTGGGGATGGCTACCTCTTCAAGGCCAGGCACACTTTCCTGAATCTCCTGGCCTCCCATAGCACCCAGAGCAGCCTTCTGCACATACCAGGCCTCTGTCCATGCTCCAGTCTGATGAGCCCTTAATTAGGTGTCGGTGGAATCCGGGAGCCCCGCGCCTAGTACCCCATGGTATCCAAAGGCGCGTCCTCTGACTTTAAAAATTGCTGATGAGTAACAGGGAGGGAAGATAATTAGTGAGGAAGATCGAAACAATGTTTCCTAAATTTATGAGCATCCTCACAGAGATATCTTTGAGGGAGGAAGAATTACCATAAATCCCAAGGGCGAAGAGTCGCACTAGACGTAAAAGCAGGAAAGCCAGAGTCAGCAAAAATCTTTGGCTGTTCACAGACTTTGTTTTCTGGAAGACAAAAGGAACTGCCACCAAGTTGGCTTTATGGGTCAGATAGCTGCCCCCGTCTCTTCCCCTCTTTCCAGCCCCCCCCCTACCTATTGTGGAGGGTGCAGTGAGATCTTTTATTTTGGGGGAGGGGGTTCACTGAGTGATAACATCCCCATACGTGACTCTGGCTGCTTGCAGGAAGAGTGGATTGTGAAGGGAAGACTCCTGGTCAGCACTACAGGGCCAGCGGCCCACTGGCCAGCCAGATGCAGGTTGGCTCTGGGGGAGCACCTGTTCCTGGTGGAAGGACATTGGCTGGCGCAGCACCCCATCCTTCCTCCTCAGAGGAAGCAGACTGGTTACCTTGGGAGAAGGATCAGCCCCTAACTCTGTCTCTCTGAAGCCAGAATTAGAGACGGGCAGCCAGCACAGATAGGTAATCAGGTCAGATGGGCTCCAGGAGGCCAACTTGGGTCTGGGAGGTTGGAGGCCACCTCTGGGAAGTGAAGATGTTGATGCCTTCAGAGCCCTTCCTCCACCCTCATCTGATAACCTGCCCCTTGCTCCAGCCTGTCCCTAAGGTAACCTGTCCCAGGAGTTGCCCCTCCCTACCTGGAGTTGTGAAAGTTGTTCATTAATGTGCCCTGGGTCCCCTTCCTGCCTGACCACTCCACCTTGGCCCCTCTGTCCACCTGCTCCTCATCTTTTGGCCATCCCACCTGGGCCTGGTCATGTACGCAGGAAGGAGAGGGATAAGATGGATAACAGATTTCTCCTGTCCTGGGGTCAGTCCGCCCTGTCCCGGGAGAGGTCTACGTTACTGTTACTCCTTTTAAAATAAACCCTGCTTCTCTAATGTTATACTTCAACATTGAGGGAGCAGGACACGCCACCAGTGATGGGCGGTATCACCTCTCCATCTTCATCCCTTCCCGCCTGCAGAAGGCCGCCCCTCTGCTTCTCAGTGATAGGGGGTCTTCCCACAGTGGGCTTCCTGGGGACGCCTGTGTTCGGCACTGTTGGTGACCAGGTGAGCAGTCTGCCCAGTTCAGGGGCACAGTAAATCAGAAAGTCCCTGTTGCCACCCACACAAGCCTTGTTGTGAAACAAGGTGACCTTTAAAATCCTCACTCCTTGGCTCATTTTCCCACTTGGTCCTGCACCAGGGCAGGAAAGGGGATCTTTATGGAGATTTCTGAAACCCCAGCCCTGAGCATGGGCAGGAAGCTGCAGAGATGGGACTCAGGGCAGCAGACCCTGGTCCACGGCTCCCACGATGAAATGGCTCCTGGGAGGACTGAGGTGGCTAGCAAGTCCCCTCAAAAGCGTCACACTCTATGGAAGAGGCCATCTGCAAATTGAGGTTGAAGAAGGAAGGAGGTAGTGCAGGTGGGAGTCCAGGTCTCCAGGTGACTCTGGGAGCAGGCAGGGCTGGGACGGTGGGGTTTGGCCAGCAGGACAGTGTGTTTGGCCAGCTGTGCTCCCAGCTCCCCTTGTGGTAATCATATCCAATTTCCTTTGGGAGGCTCTGGTCTCTTAGAACATGCCAGGCTCCTTCTGCCCTTCTTTAGTGTTGATTATCAGGCCAGTGGATTGCATTTCTGGGTCATTTATGGAACCCTTGGAAAAGAGAAGCTCATTGCTGTGGGACTGGTAGTCTGGGTGGATGCAAATCTGAGGGCAGCAGCAGCCACCTTCTCACCAAGAGAGAGCATGGCTCCGTAGGCATCGATACAAGACCAACACAGCAAAGCAGAGCTGGAGGTGGCTACCGCACCTGCATCCAGTTGTGCCAGAAGCTACCCACCTGGGCTTCGTGGTGGAGAGATGTATTACCTTGGCTTCTATAGTCTGAAAGTTTGTGTCCCCTGAATTGCTGTGTTGAAATCCTAACACGCAAGGCGATGGTGTCAGGAGCTGAAGGCTTCAGAAGCCATGCGGTCACAAAGGCAGAGCTCTCACGGTGGGGTTGGCACCCTCATCCAAAGAGACCCAGGGAGCTAGCTCGCCCTTCCAGCAGGGGAGGCTCAGCACGGAGGCCCCATCTGTGAGCCTTCAGGTGCTGGATCTGCTGCGCCTTGGTCTTAGACTTCTCAGCTTGCAGAACTGGAAGGAATCCATTTCTGTTGTTTATGAGCTACTCAGCCTATTGTATTTTATTAGCAGCCCCAGTGGACTACTAGTTTAAACCATTTTTTCCCTACTTCAAACTAAAACAATAAAAAGAATTAATAAAGAAATTAAGGAAGGGCTGTGATTTGCTGGGGGTAGAACTTACACAATTCATTCTTTCCTTCAATTGCACCAATATTCACTAAGCCCCGTCTCGTGCCAGGCTCCGCGTTGAGTCTGAAGCTCACAGACCAGCTGGAGGGTCACCCACGAGCAAGAGACCCTAATGCAATGTGGTGTCCACGTTAGGAGAGCCATGTGTGAGTGACCAGGCGTCCCAGGCCACCATTCCTGGGATAAAACAGTGAATCAGGACCTAAAGATGAAAAGAATCTAGAAAATCAGAGAAGAAGGGAGAGGTCAGGGGTAGGTAGAAGACTGGCGAGTAGTAGTAATGATGGAGATAAGCACAACATCAAGTTCACGTTCCTTGAGTGCCCATGGAACACTGTCCCAAATTCTTAGTTTTGTTGAATCCTTAGGATGAAACCCCTTTTTCTGGCAAAAAGGGGTTAAGGCACTTTCTGGAAGCCACACACCCCAGGCCAGGGTTGCTGAGACATAATGCAAAACGTCCAGAGCTAGGAAACATGAGATCAGAGAATTTGAGTTGAGCCTAGGTTGTGAATGTTTTTTCAATATCATGCAGAAGGCTTCTTTAAGGCAGAAGGTGGTGCACTGCAATTCACTATTGTATGCCAGGTGTATACTTGGATCCCATCACAGCCTACAACCACCCCATTTGATAAGCATTATTGTCCATGTTCTTACTCACAAAATCTAGACATTCTCATTTTTCCCTAACTCACTGTACTAGTCAGAGGCAGAAAGAAGAATAAAACGATGACCCCTGAACTCCATCCTTTTTGCTCTCCCCTTTCCCACTCTCTTTCTGGTGATGATTTTTAATCCTGTTTTTCTCTTTGGATCATCTGATGAGAGCTACCCGTGCCCTCTGCAGAGATGTACACAAAAATACATACAAATGGGATTTTGCTTTTGATTTATTTCCTTGCATGGGAATTTGATTTCCTCTCATGGACAGACAATGCAAACAAGTTTTAAAAAGAATTATTTCTCTATCATTTCTTTTTCTACAAAACATTGATGTTCCCTTCCTTAAAAAAAAAAAAAAGGGCAATAAATCCAAGTTTTTGCAAATGAACAACAACAAAAAAATGTAGATTTCAATTCTGCTGAAATGTAAAATTCTAGCGAGGAGCCTGCTGTTGTTTGTCTAAATAAGAAATAGGAAATTTGGAGCCGTCTTTGCGTGGCAGTGTCATCTTTACCATCTGATCCGTTTCCACATCGTTCTGTTGGCAGCCTCGCAGCCAACTGTGACTTACAAAGGTCTTAAGTCAAAAAACTGCATCATCGTCCAGAGCTTACTTTGCCATGCGAGGGCAGATGTCCTGGAATTCTCTAAGACTCTCTGAGTTTAATTTATTTTGTATAGTCTCCTTTGTCCTAGAGTTAATGAGGTCAGCTGTGGCCAGGTCTCTGTATTCTCTGTGCTGTCCAATGTCAGCAAGGCCAGGACTGTGTACCCCATTCAGTTGTAAGTCTGTCTACACAGTCTGTCTAAGCATTCTGCTGGACTTCCAGTGTCCACAGGTTTGCACCTGCAGAGAAACAGACAAGGCCTCACCCTTGTGGACAACAGTCTTCAAAAGCTTTTTCATCCTGGGCTGGGAATCTGGAGAATGTCCGGCCTCCCAGCGGTTCCAGGACGGTGAGCATGGCTGAAATGCTTGGGACGTCCTGGCAATATCCAAAATAGTGAAATCTGGGCTTCAGTGCCAGGGGTTGCCTTCTCTCTTTGCTGAACATATCCACCAAGGATGTCTCCCTGCCAGGTTATTCTAAGAACACTCCTTAATCTGCAAACATCAAACTGACTCCTGGATGCTCAGTCACGTGCTTTGGGACTCCTCCTCTAGAAACTGGAAGGGCTTCCGGGTTCTTGATCGACGTTGAAAAGATGGCTTCAGGAGGGGACACCTGGGAGATCTCAGAGGCTCATCAGCTGGCCCTGACACTCAAGCACATGGAGATGGAAAACAACCTGGGGCAATGCCACCTGACACCTTTGTCACCACTATTTCAGTTCTCTCTTGCTGTCTGGCAGGCCACTCCACAGTGGACTGGCTTCAAACCAACAGCCATTTATTCAGCTTGGGTCAGCTCCGCTGGTGGTTCTACTGGTCTGAGCTGGGCTCCGTGGCTCTCGACTTGGTTTACTCACTTATCTGCGTTCATGCTGGTGGACTGGCGGGTTTGTGAGAACAGCCAGGTCTCACTGGTCAGCGTCTCTCCCTCTCTCTCTCTCTCTCTCTCTCTCTCTCTCTCTCTCTCTCTCTGGTCTGCTGTTCTCTAGCTGGGTGTCCTGGGCTGGACCACAGGCTGGCTGGGTTCACAAGCAGCCAGAGAAAGGTGATATCAGCAAGACCAAGTGCTTTTCAAGTGTTTGGGTCGCCTTTGCTCCTGTCCTACTGGTCAAAGCAAGTCACACCATCAGCCTTGAAAAGGCACAGACCCCGCCTCCAGCTATTAGTGGGAGGAGCCACCTGTGAGGGTGTGGACTCCTGAAGGAGAAGGAGTCTTGGCTGCTTTCCCCATACGCCACGTTTGCAGAGCAGAGCAAGTTCTTTTAGGGTTAAGGGGCCAATACCTTAAGCCCCTTCTCCAGTTTCTGGATTCAAAACCAATTGAGAGAACGGCAGGGGACCCAAAAGGGGAGTGTTGGATGTCAGCCTTGTCACTGGTGCAGCTGGGCTGCGGCTCACACGTGCGGTCTGAGCCGGCTTTCTACAGCTCCCTCTCACCTGGAATTAAAGTAACCATCTGGAATCAGAGCTGTCCCCTGTAGGAGCTTAAGAACTGTGTGTCTGGGTGCCAGAGAGAAAGAAATACAAGGAAGAGGCAAGCGGGAGATGCCCTGTTCTTTTTTTTTTTTTAATAAAATGACCAAATGGAGCCAAACACTTCCTGTCCCATCAAAGAGACAAAGAAAAATATGGAGGGTGTGGGCACAAGTGAGTATTTGATGTGCCTATGTGGGAACACTGTGAGAAGAAGAAAAATGTCTCCCCTAACCCGGATGTGTTTCCAAGCAACGAAGGCTTCCTTTTTTTTTTGTGTGCGCTGAGTACTGTTTTTCCACCTCTAAGTGAAATTTTCTTGGCAGTGAAACCATTCATCATTTGGGAACTGTGGATGACCACCGAGGTTTCCCAGTGGGACTTGAAAAATAGAACTTCTGCTTTAAAAGACCAAGTGAAAATAGATGAAAAGCAGAACTTGGCTGTACTTGGACAGCATCAGTAGTTACATCTTGTTGCAAGTTGAAGGGGAACGGATGCCAATTCCATGACCTGCTTGGAAATACTAGAGGAAATTTGGTGTTGGGGGAACGGGGCTGTTTAATAGAAGGGATGCTTCTATTTTCTTCCAATGCTCCAAGACCCAAAGCAGCCTGACCATGCCTCAAAGTAAACTCTTTTACGTGGCTTTCATTTGCCCTTGGCAATGTCATGAGAAAATGTTGGGCGATGAGTTTTCACAGTCACAATAGTCCCCCAAACTCAATTTGTAAACATTTTAAGTTGCTTTCCAGAAAAGAGCCTCTTAGTTGTCTTGCCTCCCGTTCCGTGGTTGGTGGATACTTTAGTCTTGCAAAACCAAGCAGGCTCAGCCAGCTCAAGTTCAAGACGCAGTCTCTTTGGGACAAATTAACTCCGACTGCTGAACTTCTCCGTCGCCCCTTGCTAAGGGCTCTGGTCCATGATGATCTCTGTGGATGCCGAGCCCTGTGAAAGGTCTGAATGAGATGGTCCTTGTTATCACATGTTGGCTGCACTTCTGGGGTCCCATCCGGCTTCCTGTCGACAGGCTGTGTTCTCCATGACCTGTGATCTGATCTTGACCTGACCCAAGTCCTGTTAGGCCAGGTACCACCTCTCATCACTTCTGCTGCCCCTGGATGGTTTTGAAACTCTACATCTTTCCTCTTGCCCCTCTGGTTATACAGGATCCCACACTCTACAAGGGCCCCTCTCAACCCCCCCACCCCCCCAAGACCGCTCCCTCCACCCTCGATGACCACCACTGATGTACCTACAGCCTGTCTGCAAGGCTGGCAGACACCCCGGGAGACACTGGGGGGAGCCCCTGCTCTGAGGTCTCCCCAGGTCACTTTCTGTGCACCTGTCTCTTTTCTGGCTTGCATGGAGAGGGCAGGAGGGGGTCTCTTCCTCTGGAATGTCACCCAATGACCAGCTCCCTCACCTGGCTCTCCCCAACTCCTGGTAACCCATTTCCTCTTCTTGGCCCAGGTCACGTGTCTCCCCGCCCCTCTCTGTCTTCTTTGTCTTTTATTTAAGGCTTGTGCCTCCTGTTGTTGGGGGACCAGCTCTTGATTGTTAACCCAAGGCTTTTAAGACTGCTGCATTGTCGTGGCTGTAAATTCAGGGCTTCTGAAACCCACTGGGACTTTGTTTTAGCCGACATCATCCCTCCTTCCCCACCCAGGGGAGGACGTGTAGAAGGCTTTTGCTGCTGGTTGGGGGCAGAGGTGGACGCAGACACTCTTGGGGCAGGGGAAGAGGCTGTCAATGCTGTGGCTCGGAGGCAGGTCACCGAAGGAACCGAAGGGCAGATGGACACAGGGAGGTGGCCCACGGGAAGGGGTGGGTGCCAGGGAACGGACAGCTGCTCTCAGCTCCGTGACAGGCTTGGACACCCCTGGGAACCTCGTGGAGTTTCCTGTCACCTACAGCACTGACCAGGAGCCTTTCCCTCCTCACAGTGGACAGACCCCTTCCTTCCAGGAGCGAGGAGAGTGGTGGGTGAGGGGCTGCCCTTGTGAGGCTCCGTGGTTTGCGGTGGCATCTTGGTGACCCCTTCTGCCTTCCATCCTGGGCAAGTTGCTTTATTTCCCTCAAGTCCAGTTTTCTAATCTGAAAAACGTGAAGAATAACCCAACGACTAACACATGTGTTTGCTGGGAGAGTTAGGGACCGTGATGTAGACCATCCTTGGCGGGGTGCCCGGCACTTAGTAAGTGCTCCAGAAAGGTTGGCCGTTCTTCTGCCGATTTAATAGCTAAAAGGTTTATTTAAATAAATATTTTTATTCAAGAGAGCTTTGGGCTCATTTTTGTTCTTTGCATGGTCTAGTGGAAGCTAAAAGTGGACAAGGGTCAGGGGCCAACCTAGTTAGGTTGACTCTGAGTGTTCCTTGCTGGGTCATGATCACCCAAGAGGACAGCCCAGACGTGTTTGGTGACAAGGTATGAGTGTGGTTGGCCAGAGTCATAGTTGTGACAGCTTTTCTTCTTCCTTATCACTGGGTTCCTGGTTACATATCCTTAGATGATAACCATGATTATGGCACTTGTTATGTGTGAAGCAGCACCTTAATATCACGGGGGCTGGGGGTGTAGCTCCGTGGCAGAGTGCTTGCCTAGCATGTGCAAGGCCCTGGGTTCCATCTTTGGTGTTGCTGTGTATGTACACTCGCGTGCGCACACACACATATATACACACTCACACATATAATCGGACATAAAATACTTTTCTTTTCTTTCTTTCTTTCTTTTTTTGGTACCAGGGATTGAAATCAGGGGCACTCAATCACTGAGCCACACCCCCTGCCCTATTTATTTAGAGACAGGGTCTCGCTGAGTTGCTTAGGTTGGCTTTGAACTCACAATCCTCCTGTCTCAGCCTCCAGAGCTGCTGGGATTACAGGCATGTGCCACCGTGCCTGGCTATAAGATACTTTTCTACATAGATAATGAATAATATAATATGAGGGGAATTTGTGAAGAATTGTGTCTTTTTCTGGGAACAATTTTGGAACAATCCATGTAACTGGTTTCTCTCAGTGCTGACAGTCTGGGCCGTGGGTCCATCCCTAGGGTCTCCAGCCAGTGCTCTACACAGGGTGATGTGTCCGAGATGTATCGCCAATGCCTATGTCACAAAGCTGAAAACTCTCCGGGGCTCAGCATCATCTGATGGTTCTGGTGAGCAGGAAGCAGTGGACTGGTGCTCAGGGCTTTCCCCTCTGATCAGATAACCTGGTCCCTGCTGTGGACACATCAGACTGAAGGAAGGTTTATTGCTGAGTTGTTGGTCTGCACCGAGCTCAGCCAGAGGCGAGAGATGAGAACGCAGGAAAAGAGGCCAGGAAAGGGAACCCAGGGAGGCAGCCAGGGGATGAGCCAAGGTCGAGGAGTGAGGCTGACTTCGGGGTTCAGAGGAGGAGGGTGGGGGGATGAGGCGGGCTGAGGGGGCAGCTGTTAGGCTGGATCTGGGGAGTTTGGCTCTGTTCTGGGGGACGTGACTTGTCCTCTCTGGAGGCCACTGGGAGGCTGGGTGTGGGGGGAGGACCCAAGCCCCCTTCCCTTCCTTCCTGATAAACAGGTCATTTGCTCAGCCTTGCGATAACAAGAGACCTTCACAGTGGGGCTCTGGCCCTCCAACCAGAAGGACGTTCCCTGCTGATGCACAGCAGCCACGCAGGACGGCCGTGTGCAAAGAGTTTGAGGCAAAGGTTCTGGAGAAGGGCTGGGGGCTGCTCTGTGGGTGCTGGCTGACCTTGAGCCAGCGGAGGCGAGGGGTCCATCTATGGGTCCCGTCTGCGGCACCGCGTGATTAGGGCCTGCTTAGACCTGGCAGGGAGGTCAGAGGGGCATGTCTAGCTAAGTCAGTCAGCCCAGCGTGCAATTTGATCATGTCCGAGTAGAGTTCACTTCGTGGGTGTGCTGGGGAAAGGCAGCGGTCACTGTGAGGCCCAAGTCCGTTGGTGAAGGCCACCAGCCTCTGGGGCAGCACCCACGAGGCATCCCTGTACCTGCACCCTCCAGCCCTGCCCACCCTCCTCTCACGCCTGGGTTCTGGGTGGGCCGGTGTGTCTGCAGCGCTGCCAGATGTTTTGACTTTACTCCGTCACTCACTGTCCAGCGAGGAGAGATTTTCTGAAGAGCCTGTTGAGGAGGAAAACTTAACCCTCCAGATTCTTCTTAATAAAAAGCAAAAAAGAGTCCCCACCCTGGGCTGCCGGGCAGATTCAAGGGCTCCACGGGCCTGGCCTTGTGCCCGTGTGCAGAGGCTCTCCTCACGTTCACCCCCAGAGGGGCTCCACGGCCGCTGGCCTCCAGGGCCGTCTCTCTCGCCCCTTAGGAGTTAGATGGGGCTAATTAGAAAGGTATGGGGTACCTCCTGCCAGATGTGTGGCACTCGGAACTTACCTGCCCTCTCTGACCCTGGGCTCCTCATCTGTAAGGTGGAGATTCTGCTCCGCACGTCCAACAGTGGCTGGGGCTTCCACCTGGAAAGGAGCAGGTGAAGCGTTTGGAGGGGTCCTTGGCGTGACCCCCGCCTGCCTGTCTTCTGTAGTTTACTCCTTGGCTGTGTGTAGATGGAGAGAAGCTTGGCCCAGCTTCCCTCTCCCTGAAAGGTGCCCCCAAATCCATGGCCTCCCCAGTGGGGCAGAGGTCAGCTGGGACGGCAGCTGCCCTTGATTCTCCCTATGTCTTGGCCTTGGGCTTCTGGGGGGTTTCCTTCTGGGGTGAGGTTGAAGGTTGGGAGGGTGGGAGCCACCCGGCCTGGGCTGGAGGGAGGGCAGGCCCTTCTGGAGTCTGAACCTGGCCCCTTTCCTCTGGACTCCTCAGTCTTTCCAGTTTGTCCCCCGAGGATGTGAACTGCCGGGTGATGCTGGTTGTGACTCTCCTTGTCCCCTCCAGCTGTGTTGGGAGCACAGGTCCAAGAAAGTGAAGCGGTCCCCAAAGTGGGAGCTCCAAGGACAGCATCCAGCAGGAGAAGAGCCTCCGGATTTCCGTTCCCCAGTCCCCGGCTCCGTCGGCCCTCCCTCCAGGGGTCTTATCAGAGCATGGTGGCAGGGTCCCGTCAGAGGTCCTGCACCTGGATGTACCTTAGAATGGCTTTGGGAGCCTGGAGAGGATTCCCACCAGCCGTGAGCCTCTGGGAGTGGGAGGGGGAAGCTGTATTTAGAAATCTTTCCAGATGTTCACAGTCTGCCCACGGCCCAGAGCCTCAGGGCTGGAGAATGCCTGGGTTCTTCCCAGCCAGCTCTCCGTGCCCTGACCTGTCGCCTTTCCTGCAGGGTTTGTAGAGGGCCAGGGTGTGCCTGGGTGCTCTGGGTCTGAGCCCTTGCGCATCCCTGCCCCCATCAGAAGAGGTCCTGTCCTGGCCTGCAGCTGGGCTCAAGAGTTTCCCCTCCACGCAGACACCTGTCTTTCCACTGTGATGGGCGTGTCCAGGAGGGGACTTCAGCTGAGCAATGCCTCTCCCTGAGAGGCAGCGAGAGAATCCACCAGCGCTGGATTCTCCAGGCGTCTCCCTGACGGGCACTTCCACAGCCAGGAGCCGTGACTCTGAGGTCAGCGGCCGTCACATCCAGAGCCTGCCAACAGACAGCATTAGGGTTCAGACTCATTCAGCACCAGGGCATGGCGTTTTTTTCCATCCCTCACCAGGTCCCTAATATGAATGATTTCTTGGGGAAAAAGGGACCATTCACAGACCTGGCCTTTCAAATGCCACTGTGTTTGCTTATCAGATCCATCCCCTGGAAGGAGGCCGGCTCTGCTTTGACGAAGCCTGCCTGGAGACGGATGTGCCGCAGGACTAGTGAAAAGTTGAATTCTTTTAGATAAACAGCCAAAAAGCCATATAGCACTTATCAGTAAATCCAGAAACTTCAGCAGGACTTTGTGGACTCGGCTGCTTAAACCGGATCCAGTTGGCTGAAGTGCATTTGCTGATAATTGTAGAGAACAACTGTGGGTTTTGTCTGCCTTAAAAAAATTCCTCGTTCTCCTGGTCACAGCGTCCAGGTTTTGCTATGGGAAATAGCCTCTCGTCTGCTGGATGCACTCTTGGGATTGCCAACCAAGGTACCCACCCTTGACCAACCCAGTGGGCTCAGAACTCAGATATCGCCAATCGAATGCTTTCCCTTTGAATTTGGATCTTAAACACAACATGGTGGCTTCCATTTATTCCAATAATTACTCAAAAAGACGTCCACTTGCTCCTCCCCCCAGATCCGGAGATGTCCTGGTTCCTGTTTAAGACCAACTCCTTCAACTTGATCCTGGGAGCCATCCTCTGGCCTGCCAATACTTCATTCTTGCTGGAATCAGAGTGGCTGCTTGTTGCTTGTGACCATGGTCTCCAGTGACCCTTCTGATCCCTCCAGCTCTCTGAGCTCCGCCTCCAGGGCCTGTGCCCTAACTGTCTTTAACTGAGAGTCCTCTTGCCTTGCTCCTTGGTCTGAAGACAGCTGGCCTCCTTCAGAGATGGCTATCGGGAGGATCAGGGGTGGCCCTTCCTAGAACTCCCCAGAGGTGGCCCGGGAGGCTCAGGCCAGCATCTGGCTGGCTCTTTCTGAATTTGGAAGGGACACTGTGGAGGAGAGGGGCCGTCTGGCAGCCCGGAGAAGCAGCAGTGGCTGCTCAGGGAGAAGAACTCTGACCCTGATTTTCTCTCTGCTCCTCAGCGCCCCACCAACACTCCCTGAGCCTTGCCCTCTGCCTGATGGTGCTTCTCATGAAGATGTCACCTTAAATGTCCCCTCCCCAGGGAAGACTTCACGTTGAAAGTAGCCGCCACTTGTCACCTCTCCTGACCTTCATCCTTCACGAACACCATCCATATTTTCTGGTTCATCAATCATCAACCGGCCACCCCCCACTAGAACCTGGGCTCCGTGAAGGTGGCTCCTTGTCTGCGTCCTCTGGTTCTAGGACAGTGATAAGCACAAGATAGATATATCTTAGATGACATAAGTGTATCTTAGATGACATAAGTGTATCTTAGATGACATAAGTATATCTTAAATGACATAAGTGCATTTTAATATCTCCTCTTTTACTTAAGGTGTTTTAAAACAGCATGTTGAAGTCCTGATACTGGATAGCTGTCGATGTGACCTTATTTGGACATGAGGTCTGTATAGATTAAAATCAGATTTAGACGGGGTCATATGGGAGTATTGAGCCCCAATTCAATGACTGGTTGTTTTAGTCTTTTTTTTTTTTCCCTCTGCCGTGACTAAGACCCTACCAGAACAATTTTGGAGGAGAGAATGTTGATTTGGGGGCTCATGATTTCAGAGGTCTCAATCCATAGACAGCAGGCTCCATTCCTCAGGGTTTGAGGTGAGGCAGAACATCATGGCGGAAGAGTGTGGCTGAGGGAAGCAGCTCACATGGTGATCAGGAAGGAGAGAGAGCCCAAATGTAAAATATACCCCAAAGGCATGCCCTCAGGTACCCACCTCCTCCAGCCACACCCTACCTACCTCTAGTTACCACTCAGTTAATCCCTTTTAGGGGATTAATCCACTGATTGGGTTAAGGCTGTCATAACTTAATCATTTCTCTTCTAATCCTTTTTGCATTGTCTCACACCCAAACCATAACACTGGGGTTATAAGAAGAGGGAAATTCCCTCTCTCTCTCTCTCTCTCTCTCTCTCTCTCTCTCTCTCACACACACACACACACACACACACACACACACACTGCTCTATGTGAAGATGGAGGCAGAGATCTGTATGACCTGCCTGCAGGCTAAGGAATACCAAATGTTCCTGGAAACCCCCAGAAGCTGGGAGACGGGTATGGAGCAGATGCTTTTTCGGAGCATCCAGAGGGACCAACCTGTGACATTTTTCATTCAAACTTCCAGCCTCCAGCACTGCAAGGGAGTGGACGTCTGTCCAGTCGTGGCACAAGGTCTGGCTGCCCTCACACGCTCATTCATTCCCTTGCCTCACAAAGAACATGCAGCCATCTCCCCTTCTCTAGCCCTTCCTTTTCATCCAAAGCTTGATAAGATGTCACTTTGTTCATTCTTTCTAACATTTGTTGGGTGTCTATTATAGACTAAGCAGTGGAGATAGACTTTCTTGATAAAATTACTCTCCGTGAATTAGCCACATTCCCCTCTGTGCTCATGTGGCATTTTGCACAGGTCCTTAGTTTGATGTCTTTGCTTCTGGATCTCCAGGCCTGCCGCTCTTTAATGCTTGGTGAGCCATGTCTAGTACTTAGAAAATATTCAGCAAATCCAATGAATGAATGAAGGAATAAATGGTGTATGAAATATATTCATAATTCAAATAGGGAAATATTAATGTGCTGCCAAAGTTCTTGTTGAACATCCTCTGCCTGTCCTTCCCCTGTGTAGGGAGAGGGAGCGGCCGTGTGGCAGGATGAGCAGGAGCTGGAATTCAGGGGAGCTGCTTCTAGTGCCAGATCTGCTGCTGGAGAGAAAGAGTTTTGTGAGCCTCAACAGGGAGAACCAGAGGAAATGAGTGAAATCGGGAGGCAGGAGGAGAGACAGAGGGATGGAGGGGAACAAAGAGGGCAAGTGTGCTGCCCCCACCCAATATTCCACCTGTAACAACCCTACCATGCTGTGGAACTCCCAGGTGTTATCATGTTCTTTTGTCCAAAGGCAAGATGGCGGCCAATTGGGGTGGGATAGTGGGGTGAGAGAGAGAGCGAGTGTGTTCATCTCAGTGTAATAACTTCCCAGGGATAAGAGATAAAGGTGGAATGGGTTGCCTTGGGAGGTGGTGAGTTCTCTGCTGCTGGAGGTGATCAAGCAGAGGATGGGTGATTGATTGGTGCTTGGCAGGAATCCTGAAATCTCAGAATACTCATGGAGAGGATGGTGATGAGATCAGATGGTCTTCATCTCAGGCAGGTGCCTGATTCTACCTGTGTGACTTTGGCAGAGTCACCTTCTCTCTGGACCCCAGTTTCCAGTCATCTGAGGAAGCTGTTCCCCACAGTGGTATTTCTCTGAGCCCAACTCAAGCGAACCAGCTGGCAATCTAGAGAGCTGGGCAGTGATGCAGGGCAGCATTGAGCTTTCTGGAAAGGAAAGTTGTCAGGTGCTTCTACGGAGGGGTGAGATGCATTGGAGCAAGTCCTAGAGTCTTAGGAAATGCCTCTGCAGTTGATCAGGGCCTTTTGCCCTTGAACTAAAGATTTCTGGGAGGCAAGAGTGTCCAGTGACATTTGTACCATTTGGAAATCTGACCAGAAGCCTGAGAACAGGGCTACTTCTCCTGACAACAGGCCACCGTGGTCTGATGATAAGCAGCCCTGTGTTCTTTCTTAATTATCTGCTTGTCGTAAACATAGATTTGCCTTATGTGGCTTTCTCATTTATGTAGCTGATTTTGTAAAATTTGCTTTTTCTAATTAACTTTCAATGAAAATTAAGCTTGTAATAATAAATTAGCAAGGTTGCAAGAAATGAAAAAAAAATGTAGATAAAGGAGCACCAAGAGAATCACCCCAAAAATAGATAAACAAATATGCCTAAGGGGATCCAGTTGGGGGAGAAAGGGATAAGGAATTTGGATTATAAAAAGAGCAAAAAGGTATTCCTTTTCACTTCCATAGAGCTTTATTAAGATTGGTTTCAGTGAGGTTAGAAGTAGGTGACTAAGCTGTGTGCTGTCCAGTTCCAACGGCCACTTAACTCTATTCATTTATAATATCTGCATGGGTCTTTATAGGTTTGGAGGTAGTATCATAACTGGTATTTATCTAGATCTTCGTAGCAACCTGGCACATTAAGACAATATGGTCTCTGTTTTGCAAATTAGGAAAATGAAGGTAAGTGAAGGGTTAAGTTCATCGTTGGAGGGTCAGCCCAGATTGTTCAGTCCCAAACTCAGCACTGTCCCCACCCAGTGTTCCACCCGTGACAACCCTGCCATGTGCGATTTCCTACGCAGCGTCATGGACTTTTGTTTAAAGGCAAGATGGCGGCCCACTGGACTTGCTCTGTCTTTGATCCGGTGATCAACTGTTCAAAGCTGAGTTCTGCACTTGTTTGTGACTGCGGGCAAATCGCTCACCGCTTTGGCTTTGGTTTTGTTGCAGACAATGATTCTTGTTTTACAAATTTCCTCAAGTCAGTTCACTATTCATTTCGATTGCTCATCCCAAGGACATTTCCTGAGCCCCGAGTCTTTGTCATTTGCTAGTGTTGAGTATGACGAGCTCAAGACGATGTACAAGATCAGAGCCATAATGGAAGAGAAAGTGCCTGCAAACTCCAACTTGCTAACTGAATGTAAACTGCATTATTATTACCCCTTCTGCAATATTGCATCTTAAATGTCAGCGGCTGGAAGGGAGCCCAGCATAATAGGAAAAGATGAATTCCTGACGGTGGAATGTTAGATATTCTGGTATGCATGTGTGTGCTTAAGGTAGAGACTGGTTGATAGTACATGGGAGAGGAAATTAGAAGGGGAGAGTTTTTACTTAAGAAGAATTTCCATCAACCTTCCTCCCTTGGAAGGATGCTACGCGGGTCTTGCTTGGGAGCAGAGGAGTTCAACTTCCCTATGGAACCCGGTAGATAAGCTGTACCATTGTTTGCTACTCAATCATTAGGAGAAGCAGGGTTGCCTGTGGCTGATGAACTCGCGGTGCTTATAAATACTATCTTTGCTGACTCTGTCTGAACGTCAAAGCTGATAGTGAATATATTTTAACTTCCCTCAAAGGGAAAGATGTTGCCCTTTATTGAAAACATCAATTCTCTTTGGAAGCCACAATATTCCTGATCCTACTTCCTAAGGCTGGAAGACTCGGTGAAAATCTGGGGTGGATTTTTAGTTACTTCATTCTGGGAGAGAGTTTTGGGAAGTCCTGAGGGAAAGGAAGAGTGAAAGAGGACATATGTATGATATCTAGATATAGACTGGCATCTATTGTCTGAGTGAAAGCCTTCCAAATTCTTCTTTCTTTTTTTAAGAATTTATTTATTTTTAAAAATTTATTTATTTATTCTAATTTATTATGTATGACAGCAGAATGTACTTTAATTCATAGTACCCATATGGAGCACAATTTTTCATGTCTCTGGTTGTCCACAAAGGACACTCACATCATTTATGTCTTCATACATGTACTTAGGATAATGATGTCCATCTCATTCCACTTTCTTACCCTGCTTTCTTCCCCTCCCTCCCCTTTGCCCTATCTAAAGTTCCTCCATTCCCCCTATGTTCCCCCTGCCAATCCCCATTATGGATCAGCATCCTCATATCAGAGGAAACATTTGGCATTTGGTTTATCGGGATTAAGCCTTCCAAATTCAAACAGAGTCACATCTTCTAAATATTATCAGTTACTGGCTATGTATTTGGTCCTGGGATCTCATATGCATGGTATTTAGCCCAATTTAGCCCTATTCTGAGGGCTCTTACTTTTGCCCAGGTCCTTTAAGACCTGTCTCATGCTGGGTCTTGCCTGGGTCTCACTGCTGCTTCTGCAACAGGCCACTCCCTTTACCAGGTTTGTTTCTTGGATGGTGCCTCCTTCTTTGGATTCCATCAACCTGAGATGCCCCTCCCATCACCTCCTCTTTCAGATTCACTTAATAACGGCTGCCGTGGTATCAGGCACCATGCTTAGTGCTTAGAAGGCAATATCTTCAATCTTCATAACAACTCCCAAATACGCATATATCATCCCTATTTTATAGGCTCATTTTATTTTCATAAGTTTAAATGATTAAGTGGCTCAACTGAGGTTACTCAACTGGCAAGTTTCAGGGCTAGAACTGAGAGTTGCCTAGTCCTCCTTCGGAGACCTTTGTGACTCTTTGAGTCTCTGGACTCCTCCAGTATTTTCACACAAGCAAATGGGAATAAAACACAGTGAGAGGTTGCCCCTCAATAAATGGCAGGTGGTATTACAAGGGGGTTCATGCTTGGCTTGAACATCTAGAACCAATTGTGATGTGTATGTGTGTGAGTCTCTAGAGACAGAAAGAAATATTCTGTCACTCAAAAAGAATTCATTCATTTAACAAATAAATGAATTAACATTAACAAATTGTAAAATGTCCCCATATGTCAGCACTGTCTTAGGCACCTGGAATTTTACTGTGAAAAACCAGAGACACCTCTGCTCTCCAGAACTGTAACAGTGTGCTGAGCTGGCTGGAATCACTTCATCAACATTTATCTTGACAGGTAGATGTTAATACTGTGAAGAAAAATGAAGCTAGTAAGAGGGTGGAGAAGAGCTGGGGGAGATGGATTCCTAGTTCACTTGGAATCCTCAGAGAAGGCCGCACGAGCAAGGTAATATTTGGACAAAAACCTAAAAGAAATGAAGATAAATTTTTGTAGCTATCCAGGAGAAAAGAATTTAAGACACAGCATCACGTGCAAATGTCCCAAGGCAAAATTCTTGCCTGGTCTACTTAAGAAAGAGCAAGAAGACTCTGGCAGCTGGGGAGAGCAGAAGAGCGGAGAGCAGTTGTTGGAACTATTAGGGAGATGGGGGAGCGGCAGATCCAGTCTGGCTTTATCAGGCATTATTATGAGCTTCTTTACTTTGAGGGAGAAAGAGAGCCCCTGGGGGAGAGTTTTGAGAAGTGTGACATGATCTGACTTCCACTTTAAAAGGATGATGCTGGATGCTACTTATAGAAACCTTTGAAAATGGCAAAGATAAGTGCAGGGTGAGGCTCTGGTGATAACCCAGGAGACACAGATGGTGGTGTGGATCAGGGTTGTTGTGTTGGGGATGGCAGGTGGTATTATGAGGGGGTTCATGCTGGGCTTGAACATCTAGACCAGAATTTGGGGACACTTCATATCCAAAAAGTAATAGCAGTGACCAGGATTTGGATCTGTTATGAAGATTTAATTGACAAGGTGTACTGACGGGGTCTGAGAGAAAGAGAAGGGTCAAGTGCAAGTCCCTGTTTGCCATTTCCTGAGAATATAAGTTTTCTCTATTGAAATGTGAGACTGAGAATGTCAACTGTTGTATTCAGGCCCAAGAGCCTGGAACAGTGCCTGACACATTGCAGATCATATGTGCATATGTATATTTAATGAATATGAGAGAAGCTGGAGTTTATCTGACATATCATTTGTAAATATCTTCTCCCAGCCTGTAGCTTGTCTTTTCATTCTCTTAAGAGCATCTTTGGAACATAAATGTGCTTAGCTTTTAGAAAGTTTAATTATTCAATTTTTAAAATAGATCATGCTTTTTGGCATCAGAGCTAAAAAATCTTTACCTAACTGTGTTAGTTTTCATTGCTGGGACCAAAATGTCTGGCAAAGACAATTTAGAGGAAGAAAAGTTTATTTTTGGCTCATGGTTTCAGGTTTAGCCCATGGTGGGTCAACTCTATTGCCCCGGGCCCAAGATGAGATAGAATGCCAGTGTTCTATTCCATTCCTGGTGGTGGGGAAGTAGATAGAGGAAAGGGAAGGGGCTAAAGGGAAAATAAACCCTTCTAGGGTATGCCCCCAGTGACCAGCCTCCTCTAACTGTGTCCCACCTACCTCCAGTTTCCACCCAGTTAGTTCATTCAAACCAGGACAGTCTGATTAGGTCATAGCTCTCACAGTCTGGTCATTTCATCTCTGCATATTCCTGTGTTAACACAGGAGAATCATACCCAAACATAATATTTTGCCCCTGGTCCCCCAAAGCTCATATCCATCTCACAATGTAACATGCACTTACTCCGTTTTCAAGAGTCCCATAATCTTAATAGTTCCAACATTGACCAAAAGACCAAACGCAAAGTCTCCTCTGAGTCTCAAGGCAAACTCTTGGCTGTGAGCCCTATAAAAATCAAAAGCAAGTTACACATGGCCAATATACTGCGAAACAGAGCAACCATTCCCATTTCAAAAGAGATGAAAGCAAGCACAGGAAGAAAGGACCCAAGCAAGACCAAAACTCAGCCATGCAGATTTTAGGTGCTGTAGCTCCTCGTCCTGCATCTGGGGCATAGGATGGTGAGATGTTCTCTCCAAGGGGTGTGGGAAATACCGCCCCTCTGGCCTTGCTGATTTCAGGGCTCACGTCCTGTCTCTCAGCCTGGGTCTCTTCACAGCTTACAGTTTTCCTCAGCCAGCAGTCCTTGTTACTGGCATCTCTTAATCTGGAAGGTCTCTATTGCAACCTTGACTTCCCTCTCATAGCTTCGCACACCACCTCTCAAGGGCTGCCTGCAGGGATTGCAACACTTTGTCTGGCCTCCTAGCCTTCCTTCAAAATCTGAATGGAAGACTCCAAGACCCCCTAACTTCAGCATCCTGCCTTCCTGCAGAACTAGCACCATATGGACGATTCCAAGATCTGTCTCCAGATTGAGCACTAGTCAAGACCACCCTTGGACCCAGGTTGCAATGGCCTCTGAGTGATTGGGTGGCTGAGCACAGTGAAACAAATCCTGAAAAAACAACTTTTGAGAACCTTTGTGGGTACAGGGCGCCCCCACGGGAGGAGTTTTCACTTCTATACCCTTGAGCCTGTGATGTGTGTGATTTTACAAATTCCTAAGATGACCTCAAAGCATTTTCCTATTGTCTCAGTGCAAAGTACTTAGCACCTCTTGAGTAGCTGTAATCTCATAACTACCACAGCTTCCTTGGCTCCAATTTTATGCCCACTTTTCTGGCCAAACTGAAGAAACATTTAAAAAATTCCCCTGTTTTTTCCTCCAGATTCTCATAGTAAATGTCACTAAAAGCTTCCAGCAAAATCCATGCCACTGCCTAAATGTTTGTGCTGCCTTGAAATTTCCTCCAGATTAATTTAATGAATCACTTTAAGATTTAGTCTCACAGAATCTCAGGACATGGACAAAATATAGACAGCTTCTTTGCCAGAATGTAACATGAGTGGCCTCTACTCCAATTTCCAATAGAGTCCCCATTCCCCTCTGAAATGACTATAGTCTTTTACTGTCCGCATTCCTCTTGGCATTTTGGTCTTCTGAACTCCCACCAGAATTTCTCATTAAGCTCTGATTATAAAATTCTAAGGCTTTTTCTTCCTATGTTGCCAAACTTTTCCAAATTCCTCCCACAGACCAGTTCCAAAGGCTTTTGAACCACATGTTCAGTTTAGTTATTGCAATACCACCACTCCTGGGTACCATTTTCTGTGTTAGTCATTTTTTTTTTTTGGTCACTGTGACCAAAACCTGATAACAACAACTTAGAGGAGGAAAAGTTATGGTTTCAGAGGATTCAGCCCTGATAGGCCAACTCCTTTGCTCTGGGCTTATGGTGAGTCAGAACATCATGGTGGAAGGGCATGATGGAAGAGTGCTGCCACATTCATGGTAGTCAGGAAGCAGAGAGGGGCACAGTGAAAATGCACCCTTCCAGGGCATGTCCCCAGTGATCCACCCCCTCCAGCCATGCCCATCTGCCTACAGTTACCACCTCGTTAGTCCACTTAAAATAGGATGCACTGTTAGGTCACAGCTCTCACAATGTAGTAATTTTACCACTGAACATTCCTGCATCAACCCAGGAGCATTTGTGGGACCCTTCATATTCCAAACCATAACACCAACCTAAAGTCACCAAGATGTTTCCCCCCTGTATTTCCTCTTAAAAATTTTATGTTTCCCTTTTAGGTTTATGGTCCATTTAGAATTCATTTTTAAAAATATGTGTGAGGTATGGATTGAATCTGCCCTTTTGTATATGGATAGCCAGTTCCTCCAAGAATTCTTCCCTAACCTGAGTTGATCCTGAGCAATAACTGGGAAGCCGTCAGCCGGACAAGTGAAGGCAGAGAGAAGGACAGGGCAAAATCGTGGTGGTGGGAGTAGCAGAGAATGTGGTCAGGGAGCCGTGTGAGTTCTGTGGAGAGTAACGGGTAGTGATAAGGGTACTGGTAGGATTTGGGCAAAATCCCGGCCATGGAGAACCTGGCATGCCCTGGCATTTCCTGGAGTGTTCAAACTGGGAGTATTCTTGGAGCCTATCAATTTAATTTTCTCTTAGTTTTACGTCCAGCAGATGAAAGTCCTCCCCCCCCCCCAAAAATGGATGCTATTTAATTATAAGCTCTGATTATTACCTGGACTACCTGTTTTGCTAACCAGAATCACCCAAGACAAAAGGGAATGTTTAAGCAACAACAATTCAACAAAGAAGTCACAATCTTAGCGAGAAATTGCTTAAGCTCGATTTTTAAGCAGGATGATCCCCACCCAGAGGGTACTGAGAAATAGACCAACAGCACCTTGGAGAGAGAACTCACATGGTGTGCGGGTTTTCTGACCCCGATATTTTTATCAGTGTTTGAGAGGAAATTAGGGAAGATATTCTTCAAATGTGTAAAAGACTCCAAATTCAGAGCCTGTGTTGAATGAGAATCGGGATCCCAGAGGATGCCCGCAGCTTAGAATTCTCACCAAATTTAGTGAGAAGCCATTTAAACAGGCCGAATGCCAGCTGGGCGTGGGGGTGCATGCCTGTAGTCTCTGATACCAGTGACACTGGAGTTCAAGACAGGAGGATCACAAGTTCCAGGCCAGCCTGACAACTTAGGGAGACCCTATCTCAAAATAAATAAGAAATTAAAAGTTCTGGGATGTAGCTCAGTGGTAAAGTGCCCCTGGGCTCAAATCCTAGTACAATACACACACACACACGACTTAATGTCAAGTTTTACACTTGTGTTCACAAAGCAGCTGAACAAGGCAGTGGGGTTTCAAAGCACTGCAACAGCTCATGGTGTCTAAGGAAGGGCATCCAGTGGATGACAGCCCACAGAAAGAATAGAAGAATTATGAGTCTCATAGGGAGAAGACCAGGGTTTCAATCCAACATTAGCTTGGATTAGCCAACACCTGAAAATCCTTCCATTGTGGGAACCATGATTTAAGATAGATACTGTTATCAAATATGGACTCCAAAGCCAGACTCTGCAGGTTCAAATCCCAACTCTACCTCTTAGTGGCTGTGTGACCTTGGAAAAGTTACTTCACTTCTCTGAATATGAATTGTTAATATCTATAAAATAGGAATAGTAACAACATCATAGCTTGTGAAGAAGTGTTAATGAGAGAACATAGAAACATGGAAAGTGCTTAGTTTGTGCTATGTAGGAATTAGCTCTAGTAGTAATTTAGTTTCAATTTACTGATAACTTAATTGTGTGGGTAGACATTTTATTTACTTTTTGTAGATGACAAAAAGTTTGAGGTTCAAAGGATTGAGGTTCAAAGGATTGAGCATGGAGCCCATTCACAGATAACCTTGAAATGACATGGAATTGAACTCAGGTCCCGCTGACTCCAAGTGGACCATTTCCACTATTACACGGCCCTGTCCTTTGAAGCTGATTGCAAGGAGAACCACAGGATAGAGTTCAAAGTCATTTCATGAAGGTGTGGCAGAGTGAATTAAGGGGCAGGGTGGTTGAATGTGGAAGACAGTAGTCATGAAGAGGATTTGTTTGGGGTGGAAGTCATTTTTATCCAATGGAAATAAATTTCCCATTGATCTACCAATCATGCTTTCTAGAGATGAGACGGGAGCTTTGTGCACTCTTGAGTTTCCCACGGATGGAGCTGTTCAAGATGGGGGGTTAGAATTCCAGAGGTTCAGTCCCTACATAGGTGGTTGAAATGGATTTTTGTATGTGTGAGTGTGTGATACTGGGTGTGGAACCCAGGGCCTTGTGCAGACTATGCAGGTAAGTAGATGCCTTTTAAAGCTACTCGGAATGCAGTAGTTGTCTCGCCTCATCTTTGAACCCTGGTATCTTGGTTTTCCAAGTAATTTTAATGACATTAATATTTCCTGATTCTCAAGGGCATTGTGAGGGTTAAGAAAAAAAAGTGCTCATTAAGCACACCAAGATCCGGAGAAGAAATGCAGCATTTTAAGATAAACTATTATTATAACTATTATAACACTCTATGTAATTGCCAAGTGGATAATGGAACCAAGAATCGGCTCAACTCATGTACATAACAAACTGTGATAATTTCTTAGAACCAAATGTGTTTATTGTGTGTGCCCAAGTATTGCAGTTCATAATTTAGGTTATAGCCAATTTCTTATTGCCGAGCATTTGCTCACAAATTATTTGGAGGTTTCAAAACCAAAAACACAACAAAAACTGAAGCCATCTTGCAATGGACTCACTGCAAGAATTTCCTACCTGTAAACGCTGAAATTCCTGGTGCTGAGGTAGAAATCCAGTTCCTGAAAAAGGAACCGCATTGAGGCCTTACGGGAAACGGTGATGCTCCTTTCTGGTGGGCGGTTTGGGAGAGAGCTCTGCGGCCCTCGTCCATTTCAAGTTTGCTTCTCCAGCCAGTGACGTGGGCATATTTTTGTCAGTTGGGCCAATGAGGCTTAATTGCCTGCTAATTTTGTACTGGACTGAATTAATTTCAAGACCCAATTAATTAAAACAGATGAAGCTCCTGTTATCTATTATTCATGAGCTTGTTGGAATAGGAGGAGGCCCAGTCGTGGCAGTAAGGATATTACATTGTTTCAGTGAACTTTTTTGGTGCCCGGGAAGGGTCCTCGTGAGGAGTCCAACATGCCGTCTCCAGTTCGTGGCTGTGACAATGCTCTGGGAAAGGACCTGCGTATGTAGAAATGGCTGTTCTGCATCATGGACTTCAGAAGGTAAGAGGCAGTTGGGTGCGGGGCAGAAGGCAGAGGCAGATTTACACACGGAAGGAAAAATATTCTGCTGCAAATGAAGCCTCTTGGCCGGTCAGTCTCCGGGTCCAGCTGAGTAATCAGCAGCATGGAGAAAAGCAAGATGGAGATGAAGGATGGGGAGCAAGCAATGGCTGATGTCGGTCACAGTCTCCATGTTTGTTTCACTTGTGATTCTTCTTCTTCTTTTTTTTTTTTTAAATCATCTATGTATTTGTTTATTTTTTTCTAATTTGTGACACACGATGAAGACACGAGTGGAGTAGCCCTTTCTGCCTGCCAGAGACCGGTCCTCAGGAGACTGATTCCACCCTGTAGAGATGCCTACTCAGAAAGTCACCCAGAGTTGGTCTGTTTAAAATCAGACTCTAAAGAAAACAAAATGACCTCGTGGGGATGATGATGGCAGCCTGCAGTGAGGGTGCCGGGGCTCCTGGGCTCACGTGGTGTCACAGACTCCAAGTCCCCCCTCCCCCGCTGGACTCTCCTTGTTATTCTTCACCAACAATGTAGCAAAGGCCTCTCTGCAGGGAATGAGTCTCTGTCCTGGGAGATGATCACAGGCCCAGTTTCCAAGTCTGGAATGAGCATCGTGATCCATTTTTGTTAGGTGTCGGGGCAGCGGTCAAACGTGGGCTGGCTCAGGGAGACCCTTTTTGAGCGCTGGCTACCTGTCAACACAGAGCCAGGTCCGAAACTGGGCGTGTGAGTTCCTGTCCTTGGAAAGGTTCTAACCTCATCCGAGCATCTTTCTAGGGCTGGGTGGGGGGAGAGGAGACAGGGACAGTGGCTCGGCCCAGACACAACATGAACATCTGCTTCTGCCAGAACCACCCATGGGTGATGGCCGCACAGGTTCTGCAGAAAGGCCTCAAATATGCCAGATATTCCAGGATATTCCCAGATACTCTGCTCCCTTGGCAGGCATGATTAGTGACTTGGGCTTTAGAAAATACCCACAGAGTAAGAGGATCAGGGACCCAGCATTTGTTGAATAATTAATACCTACCAAACCTTATCCTCTCTCTTTGTCCTGACCACCATGGGAGGAGCCATGTGCTATTTTTCCGGAAGCTTCTGTTGCCAACCAGCAAACTGCAGTCCAGTCGGGGGAGTCGCCTGGCTGACATCGTGGGTCCGACTTTTCCATGTTGATGTGGGACCCTGAAGATCAAAGCAGAAGAAGGACATGGGTGGCCCTGAGGTGAGAGGGGCAGGGACAGTGCGAAGGGAAGGGGGGGAGAGAGGAGTGCAGCTGCATGTTGGCCGGAGTGAGAGGGGGGCATCCAGTCCTGAGTGGTGTTTCTGCCCTGCGGCTGGGGAGGTGAGAGACTCCGGGGAAGGATGTGCAGTGTGGACCAGGAGGAGGGACGGGGAGACGGGGAAGGTGAGGTTCCGTAGAACGATTCCAAGTCACACCTGCAGCACCTTCCTCCGGACAGATTCAGTTGCTAAGGAGCACCCTTAGAGTCAGGAGACGGGAGACGGGAGAGGTAAGGAAAATGGAAGCCGGAGTCTGCGTGGTTAGCACCCCAGGCAACCCTGGAAAGTGGCTGTGTTTGCCCTTCAACTTGAGGGGCCTCTTACCAGTGCTCCAAAGTGCCCCAGAGTGCCCCAGAGTGCCCCAGAGTGCTCTCTGAGTGTTTAGAAAAATGACCCTCTGCTAATGGCATCTCGATACATTCTGATAACACCATAGCAGACACCTGGGGAACGCTCACAATCTGCCAGGCACACCATCACTTAGCCTTCCAAAGCCCCGTGGGACGAGCGTGACTATGGCTGTTGTCATTACTGTCATGCCTTTCTTAGAGAGGTTGAAACCAAAGCTCAGCGATAACCCAGAGAAAGCCACCCAAGACCCTCGCTGGACTTTACTGTCTTCCTTCTGGGACCTTTTTCTTATTGGCTTCTGAATCTGTCCCTTCTGCCAAACCAACTGAGTACAGTGACTGGGAAGCCTCAAAGAGGAGTGATATGTGTGTATTCCTTCCTTCCTTCCTTCACTCAGGAAATGTTTTTAAGCTTCCTGAGTGTATCAGGTAGAGTGTTGGGCTCCGGAAGGAGAGTGATAAGCAAAAACCCCACGGTCCCTGTCCCCAAACTGCTTACTGCTTAGAGGAACAGACAGGAATTGAGGAAACAGCCGCGGACATTAATGTGTAGCTGTCGTGAATGCCCACACTGCTCTGGGCAGTGAGCTGCTCAGGTCTGCATGGCTGAGAAGGTTCTTCCAGCATCGGTGGGCACTGCACTGTGTGGGCCCAGGGAGAGGAAGACCAGACCATGGGCAGGAGTGTAGGGGTCCAGGTCTGGGTGGGTCAGCAAGTCTGGGAAGAGGCAGAACTGAGAAGGGGAGAAGGAGAGAGGACAGAGAGTGAAAAATAACCCAAGCCCACCTTCTAGCACTGCCTGGCTCACTGTGTGGACAGCAGGCACTGTTGGGAGGAAGCTTTTGGGGGAGGAGAAAGGCTCAATTGTTAGGGGTCCATACCTACCTGTGACTTAACCTTTTGTTTTATTTCTATTTTTGGGAGTGGAAAGGCAAATACTCCAGCCCTCCTAAGGCCTGGGGGGAGCTGGGGAGGCTTTGGGGAGGAAAACGGGCTCTGTGGGGGCTGAGGCTGGATGGGCATGCACAGGCCATCTGCAGGCCAGCTTCTTTCCAAGCCAGGAAGCCTGGGCCTCTCCATCTGCCACTGGGGTGCAACGGTATTGCCAATCTTTTAAGTTGCCCGGGAGGGAGATAGCACGGTCCACAGCGATGTCTTCAGCTGTGAAGGAGAACAGAGACTATATCTCCATATCCCAGTATGTCTACGGACTCTTAAAGAGTAGCCAGGCGTCCTGGCTGTAACGGCCCCTGCAGAGCTCTCTCTGGAAAGCACTGCAGTGGCCGCGGGCTGTGTCCTGCAGGAAGCACACAGGGGCACAGGCACTCTCCACTGTCATTTTCAAATCACTGCCATTATTTGATACCTGCTGCTTCCCCTTTGCCAGAAAATGCAAATAACTTGGGTCAGGAAAATAAGGTTTTTTTTTTTTTTTTCTAAAAGGCCCTTGATTGGGTAGAAGACTTAAGAAGAAAGATCATCAACTGCTGTTCTCCATGGGCTGGGAATTTTTTGGTTTCTGCCTCTGAGTTCTGGGACCGACAAAGCCTGTAGCAGAAATGAAGGCGTTGGCGGGAGGTGGCTTCTGGTTCACCAGGTGCAGCAGGGAAAGATGCCAACTGACTGTCCCCCAATTTACAAACCTGCCTTGATTGTGCTGGATACCATGGCTTTGCAGATTTGGGGTGAGGAGCTGACTGACATCTCTCTGACTCATGAGAAATTGTAGGTGCTCAGAGAAAAGAAGCGACTGGGCTGTGCTGTGCTGTTTAAATTGCCCAGCCCTGAAACTGTGCCTGCAGAAGGCTCCAGAGATCACATCAGGAAAGGAAAGCTGTATCCTGATGAGCCCCCAACTTCCTGGAGCAGTGAGGGTACCTCGCTCCATGAGTCAGGACCTCCATGTTGGGCGGAGGCTGGGACAGTGGAATCAGCCTCCAGGTGCAATCCACTTCGCCTTGAGTCTGGTTCCTCGCTTCTCTGCCCTGTGCCGTTGCTCAGACAACAAGGGCTACTCTCCAGGAACTGGAAAGCTGCTTTGGTGAGGAATACTGAGCTTCATTGGACCTGCAGGGGTCTAACGGGTGACTGGAGTGGGACCTCTGTCTTCCTACTATGCCTGTCCCCTCTGCTGTCCTGACTTTTTCATTAGACTCCTCTCGGCCCTGCACTCAGGTGCTGATGCCTGTTGGAGCCGGTGTGTGCTTGCTTCTCCCCACCCCTGGGTGTTTTCAGTGGCGACGGTGCCCCAAGCATCTCAGGTCCTTCTGTCCTGTCATGAGGCCGAGGTGGAGCCACAAGGCCAGGATGTGCACAGGGTGCAAATTAACTGTGACCACCCAAAGGTGCAAATCTCATGCAAAAAAAAACAACCATCTTTAGGAATGGTGCCCTGGCCGCTGGAAACTGCCAGACCCTAGCTCACCCCGGCAGATCAACACAAGCTTGCATCTCTTTTGTTTTGGGCGCGGGGAGCAGCCTGGTGCCTCCATCAGAGATGACTCCCATCAGATGAAGCCCCAATCAAAGCCCTGCATGTGCGCATGCTCAAAACACCCGGCTCCGAAGACGCAAGATCCCGCCTCTGGTTCCTCTGTGCGATGGAGCCCCCTCCAGGAGCTCGGCACAGATATGACACCTGAAGTCCTGTAGGTCCCAGCCCTGCCCTTGGAGCTGCAGCAGGTAAGGCTGAGGTCCAGGTCATCTCAGGAGCTACGGGGAGGGGCTGGAGTGAGCGAGCACAGGGCCCACCGGGGTTTATTGCAGCCTCCCGGGTGCTGTGGGTTTTCTCTCTCTTATTTTTGTTGAGTCTCAATTAAGCCCATTGTGCAGATGAAGAGGCTGAGACTCAGAGAAGGCAAAGGGTTTTCTCAGTCACACTGAAGAGGAAGGAGTTCACATTTGGAAGAAAGGTGGTCACCATTTTGAATCCATCTTGGACTAAACTGGAGAGTCCAGTTGGTCCAAAGGGGCTCTTGGAACCAAGAACATCACTGCCAGCTGTTGGGTCCCAGCTCCGTGCCTGCCCCTCTGTAGCCGAGATGCATTTGCTCATAGAAGAGGGAGGTGCAGCCATCCCCCCACACCACAGATGAGGAAACCGTGGCTCGCAGATACTAGCTGCACTGCCAACAAGGCTCAGGAAGGGCCGGAGCTCAAGTCAATAGCCGTGACTGATCCCAAAGCCCAACTTCTTTATATGCTCTTTTATTTCTTAAGGGGACCTCTTTTAATGTGGGGTGGAAAATGAAGAGCAAAATGAGTAAGAATTAGTGAGCATTGCTGCCCGCATGGAGCTTATCTCCTAGAAGAGACGACCAGTAACCCATATGCATACTCGAGGTCAGGAAGGGAGGGGAAAACCAAACCAGGAAGGGGAGCTTGGCGGGATGAGAAGCTGAAGTTTGGATTTGATGGTGAGGAAAAGGTCTTGCTGAGAAGTCGGATTTTGAAAACCCTGGGCAAGTGGCTGGAGTGTGTCTGAGGGGACAGCACATGCCAAAAATATTAACAGCAGCAGTGATGGTGCTCAGCTACCCTGGAACGTCAGCGGTTCTCAGAGTATCTAGAAAAGCAGGATCAGCATCACCTGGATCTTGTTAGAAATGCAAATTCTCAAGCCCAATCCCAGAACTTCTTGAGGTGAAACCCATAATGTGTGTGTGTCTCTCTCTCTGTGTATGTATTAAATACTTTTTTTTTTTGCAGTAATGTACATACTGCAAAATTCAATGCTTTAGTGTGCATGTCTATGAGCCTTCATACGCTCATCCCCACACACAGCTAGTCTGGTGGGGAAGAGACGGAACAGCCCATCTTTCCCCAGGTCCCCTTCCCACCTCGGCTCTGTGCCCCAGGACCTGCCCATCTCCACCCTGTTTTCTGACTTTTTACCTCACGGTTTTTGTTTTCACAAGATCCCCAGTTGATTCTGATTTACACTAGAGTCTAAGAACCACTGTGTTATTCCAGCTCTTCAACTTTACAAGGCATTTATGATACCCATTTTTCCTATAGGAACTTCTCCTCGGGGCCTCTCAAGAATTCCAAATTAGCCTTTCTCTATTATGCCAAGCAATGCCACCTCCTGTGTTCAGGTTTGGGTGAGGGTTGAAAAAAATATGTGTGTGCTAAATACATATTAAGGCATTTTTAAAAATAAAATCTGTGCTATAAAAATAAGTGCTGGTAAATAAATGCTTTCCCCCTTCATTATGGCTAAAACATAACCCACGGCTCATTCAAAAGCAAAAGCTTTTCTCAGTGTTGGAGCACTGTTCCTTCCTTCTTCCAAACAGACCCCTCTGGATGGATGTAGATGGACTTTCTTTCATTAAATTCATATTGAGAGATTTTTAGTGTATTTACATTATATCAAAGCAGTCTCAAAACATCAAAACAATGCAGAGGTTTAAAGATACAAAGTTTGTCCTCCAACATCTGATTCTGCCACACTCTGTGATTTTTCCATTTGAAGTCTGGCATATAGATTTTTTTTTTTTTTTTGGCAGAGACATCTGTTATGGATTGGATATAAGTTGTCTTCCAAAATCACCTGTGAATGTTCAGAGGTGAAATGATTAGATAATGAGAGCTGTAACCAAATCAGTGGATTAATCCATTTGATGGATTAATAGTTTGAAAGAATTACTGTACTGGGTGGTGACTGTAGGCAAGAAGGCTGGGACTGGAGACGTAGGTCCCTGGGGGTGAGCCTTTGGGGTTTATATTTTGTCTTGGGTGAGCGGACCCCTCCCCCCCCCCTTCCTGGTTGCCATATCCTGAGCAGATTTCTTCTGCCATGTCCTTCCACCATGATGCTCCACCTCAGGGCAATGGGGTTGGCCGACCATGAACTGAACCGAAACTTTGAAAGGGTGACGCAAATAAACTTTCCTCCTCTAAATTGTTCTTGTTCAGTATGTTGGTCAGAGCAGTGTAAAGCTTAGTGGAACAACATCCATACGTAGAGAGGAGACCCAGTAGATTTGGTTTTAGGTCTTTTTAAGAAGAGCTAGTAAGTGATGAGTGCATTTACTAAGTACTTTTTTTTAAATCCTTTTTTTTTTTAATATTTATTTTTTAGTTTTCGGCAGACACAACATCTTTGTTTGTATGTGGTGCTGAAGATTGAACCCGGGCCGCACGCATGCCAGGCGAGCGCGCTACCGCTTGAGCCACATCCCCAGCCCTGTTTTTTTATTTGACATTGTTTGCCTGTGATTTACATCTCTAGCAATTTGATTCAGGAATCTGAAAGACTGTTTTGTATATTTCATTAGTATACTGGGTTAAATCCAACAGAAACCCTTTTAAAGGCATTGCTGAGTTTAAAAGAATGTGAAGGGCATTTCTGGGGTCCAAAAAGAAAAAAAAAGGAAAATGAAAACTCTAGTGAGAAGCAGTCATCTTCTTCTTTTTGTCTTTTGCATTATTGAGGGGTTGGATCTAACAGCCGTGTGGAGATACAATATGTGACGTTGGCTCCCTGAGAGGGTTAATTGCAATGAGACACCCGCTAAAACTAAAACTCGTGACTTTCCAATCTCTACATCCAGGGGTGCGGGTGAGGAAATTGTGCTGATCAGGGTGAGGAGATGACAAGGGATATACTCACCTTGTCTCCTGCTCTGTGTGGGAATCTCGCTCGGAGACTTCTTATTCTCAAAATAAGGAGTTGGAGCTGTGTAATTCAACCAAGTTTAGGGTTAACATTTGTAGTACCTACGTGTTCTAGAAACCCCCAAAGTAAGAAATTATGTAAGTGATTTTGCCATGCACGATCAAATCTTTTGGCAGGAAACGCTCTCCAGCCAGACAGCATAGGATTCCCATAGATAAAGTCTTACTGTAGATGAGTTCACGGTGAAAAATCACAAGATGCGCAGTATACTTTAGGAGAGCAGGCCAGCAGACACATCAGCAGAATAACTAGGTCATTACATACCCCTGATATTGTTGTTCTCTTGTATGGCAATTATTAAGTGCACACTTTTAAAACAACTAAAGCTGTAAAAGAAAGAAAAAACGAAAAAGATTTAAAAATTTTTTTCAGACAGCTTTATTGAGGCATACATCACATTTTATACAATGCCCTCATTTAAAGGATAAAATTCAATAGCTTTTATTGTGTTTTCAGAGTTGTGCAACCACCCCTTCAATCAAGTTAAGAACATTTTCGTCACCCGAACAAGAAACCCTGTAGCTATTGGTGGTCATGCCTCATTTTTCCATTTCTTCCTAGGAACCACTAATCTACTTCTTGTCTTTTTAGACCCACCCGTTATAGACATTTCATATAATTAAACAATATCTCTTCATTTGTGCTGACTTTATTCATTTAATATGTTTTCAAAGTTCACCCATATTCTAGCAAATATCAAAACTGCATTTTTTAGAACTGCATAATATTCCATCACTTGGTTATAACCCAATTTCATTATCCATTGATCTGTTGATGGACTTTTGAATAATGCTAATATGAATATTCATGTACAAGTTATTATATGGATATATGTTTTATTTTTCTTTCTGTATATGTAGAGGAGAATTTTTGCAGCTATATTTTATTTGACTGAGAATATTTCCTTTTAATCCTTGTTTGCTAAATATTTTAAGCATCATTAATGGGTCTTGAATTTTATACAATGATTTTTGTATATATTTTTTAGATAAACATGTAGCTTTCTTTGATTTGTTATTTAATGATTTTTTTAATTTTAAGTTTTTGGTACCAGGAATTGAGCCCCAGGGCACTTAACTACTGAGCCACATCCCCAGACCTTTTTTAAATTTTTTAATTTGAGACAGGGTCTCACTAAGTTTCTGAGGCTGTCTTTGAACTTGTGATCCTTCTGCTTCAGCCCCCTGAGCTGCTGGGATTACAGGCGTACTCCATCATGCCCAGCTTATTTGGTGAATTATGTTTTCAGGTACTTTTTTGTGTTTATGTGCATACTGCTGAAAATGTGAAGTCCTCCTGCCAAAAAATATTTTTAAAGTTTTAAAGTCCTGATAGATTTGAAAAATAAAACAAGAAAACTTATAAAAAGTGAATAAAACATGTTAGATGAAAAATATCAGTGATTAAATTCATCAGCTAATTAGATCCAACTGAAGAGAGAATTAGTGAATCTGAGCTGAATTTGAAGAAATTATCCCGATGCAACATACAAAGACAAATAAAGAATGTTAAATCAAAATTAAGAAAAACAAGAATAGAGTGAGAGAAGCCAGTGTACACCTACCAGGAAAGAATGAAGAGAATAAAAGGGAAGCCACATTTGAACAGTTAATGCTTGAGACTTCAACCGAGGCTCTGAGAGACAGAAATTCTTAGTTTAAATAACCTGAACAAATGTTGGGTATGAAAATTAAAAAAAAAAAAAACCTCTACTAAGGCATGTTTCAATTGCAGAATGATAAAAAAAATAGAGGCTCTGGAAACATATCTGTGTTTTGCTTTTTATGCTTGAGTGGCAGTTTGATAAGGCAGACATCACTCACAGGCTAAATCTGGTTTTTCCTTCATTTTGTAGATATTATTCTGTTTCTTTACACATTGAATGTGCTGTGGAAAAGCCACAGTCATCCTGTTTTTAGTTCCTTGACTTGCCCTTCCTCTTCCTCCTCTGCTGAGCTGAGGGACTGCTGATCATCCTTCATAAACTTTTCTGACGTCCTTTAGTCATCACTGGGCAGAGGCGTTGAAGGTATGAAGTTTCTAAATTTATTTTTAAAGTATCACATAGTAAAATTGACCTTTCCTGGGGGCACATTTCTATGCTTTCTAACAGGTACCATATAGATTTCTGTAGCCACCACTATGATTAGGATATAGGACAACTCCCTTCTGCTCTCTTTATGGGCACACCCTTCTCCACCTTGAATGCTGGTCAGACACAGATCTGCTCTACATCAGATTTTCTCTTTTTCAAGAGTGTCACACACACGTGTGAGTGTTATCTCTTGAGTCTTCTGTTGTTCAGTCCAGTGCTTTTGAGATTCGTCCAAGTGGTTACGTATTAACAGTTTATTCTTTTTTATTCCCGAGTAGTATTCCATAGAAAACATAGAAATGTGCCCGCACTGTGCTCCATGTGCTTATTCATTACCTATTGAATGACATTTGAATTGTTTCCAACTGGGGGTGATTGTGAATAGAGAATCTATCCACATGTTTACAGAATTGTCTGAGCACAAGTTTCCATTTCTCCAGGGTAGGCACCATAGAGTGCAAAGTATAGAATTTTTTTTTTTGCTGATGGATATTAAGAGTACAATTGAATTATCTTCATGTATTTGTTGAAATGCAATCTTCCACATCTGTGTGGGTCTGTTTCTCCATTCTTTATTCTGTTTCATTGATCTCTGTGTCTATTTCTCTACAAATACCACCCTGTCTTGATTCCTATAGCTTAATAAAGTCTTAAAATCAGATACTGTGAGTATTCAATTTCCTTCTTTTTAAAAATGAATTTAACTTTTCTAGGTCTATTGCATTTCTCTACAGATTTTTGAATCATCTTATCTATCTACAAGAAGTCCCACTGGGATTTTGCTTGGATTTGTGTCAAATTTATAGATCAATTTGAAGAGGACTGACTCTTTATTATATTGAATCTTCTAATCCATGGACACTATTTGCCTGTTTATTCAGGACTTGCTTGATTTCTTCCATTAATCTTTTGTATTTTCGCTATACAGATCCTATATGTGCTTAGTTAGATTTATAATTACATACATTTTTAGTTTTACAAGAGAGTGCTCCCAGAAGATGATACTAGTCTATCCATCTCCTGGTGGTTGAGAGTGTCGATTTCACTATATTGTTATTTACAGGATATTGTTATGAGAAAAAATTTGTTTTTGCTATTGAGGATTGAACCCAGGGGTGCTTCCTCTGAAGTATATCCCTAGTACTTTTCATTTATATATATTTTTTAAATTTTGAGACAGAGTTTCACTAAGTTGCTGAGGCTGGCCTCGAACTTGTGATCCTCCTGATTTAGCCTCCTAAGCCACTGGGATTGTCAAGTGCAAGCTACTGCATTGACTTATCTTTAGTTTTCTTTTTCTTTTTGGGGCGGGTACCAGGGATTGAACTCAGGGGCACACAACCACTGAGCCACATCCCAGCCCTATTTTGTATTTTATTTAGAGACAGGGTCTCACTGAGTTGCTTAGCACCTCGCTTTTGCTGAGGCTGGCTTTGAACTTATGATCTTCCTGTCTCAGCCTCCTGAGCTGCTGAGATTGTCAGCTTAATTGAATTGAGGGATGTGCCACTGCGCCTGGCTTATTGTTAGTTTTTAAAGTTGTTTTGCTTATTATATGTATGTATTTTAAAGTGATTTATTTTGTTGAGTAGGCAGGATCATCTTGGTCCATCTCTTTCCTTCTATCCTGTTGAACTCAGAACTTCCAGATTTAGTGCATACCCCGTATTGCATGGATAGCTCCTACAAATCCCACCTCTTCCTGCCTCAAAAGAAAAGCTGCTGTGACCCTAATTTAACATCTTTCAGATTTTCTAAGGGGTAAAACTGACCTGTTTCTAGATCAACTTAATTTAGCTCTAAGTTTCCCTGAGATAGTTCAGAGTATATGTGCTGTGGACTAGTTACTACAGACCCAGGTTAAATTTTCAACTCTGCCATTGACGTGAGATGTAAATTTTGGGAAACAGCCTTGCTGTCTAGACCTCAATTCTTGTAAGTTCAATGAGACTGACAATCCACAGATTGTACTTGTTCTGTAGTTCACACACACACACACAAACACACACACGTGTGTGTATTTATATATATTCATATATATATACACACACACATATATATGTATATATATGTGTATGTGTGTGTGTGTATAGAGAGAGAGAGAGAGAGAGAGAAAGAGAGAGAGAGAGAGAGAGAGAGAGAGAGAATATCAATCATACTGCTCATGTAGGAAAGAGAGAGAAAACCAACAAGAGGAAATAAAAGAACTAAAAAGAAGAAGAAGAATCCAACGTCTGATTGCTGCCTTGTGGGCAATGACCAGTTGTCTAAATCAAGAGTCACCCCCCCCCCCCAGAGCCTTCCCAACAGGGAGTGGATGACATCAGTCACCTCCCAAACCAGTCCAGGTGTCTGACCTCCTGATGGCAGAAAACCCATTTGCAGGCTCCAAGACAGCTGTGGTTAAAAACCTTCCTTTGCCATTTTTTCTGCATTGTGATCAGACTTCCTTTGCACAATAGACCAATAAATGTGCTAATCTTGTTGATTTCATATGTAAATGTGGCTTTTGAAAATGCCAATTTCCTGCAGGCAACAGGTGGTACACAGAAAATGGAGGAAAAAATAGTAATTTTGCAGTAGAAAGAAAGGAGTTTCAGAAATACCAAGACACTTTCAATTCCACAGTTATTTACGGAGACCCCAGTTGGGGGGTCGGGTGCTGTCCATGGTGCTGAAGATTCAGGCATGCGCAAGATACCTGATGCCGCGAAGGTCAGTAAGAGTCTATAGCAGATGCTCAATAAGATCCCAGGAAGCCCTGGAGCTCGGGTGCACTCTCTGCCAGGCTCCAGGACCACTTCAGAGGCCAACTAAACCGGGTTCTTTTAGCATCTGCAAGATGTGTGGCTGAGCACAGGGATTTATCTTCGAGTTTCTAGTTAACTCCAATTTTTACTAATCTGGCAAATTACCAACCAGGCATTTGAATACAATAATGTTACTGTTATAATAAAAGAATATTTATCAGAGGTCTTTCATATTGATTATTTAATAGTCTTTTGTTTAACTTTTCCTTTGAGAAAGTGCCAAGATAGATTTTTTTTTTTTTAAATGAGATCAAATTGATGAAATTTCCCTTTGATGGATGGCGATTTTAATGTCACACTTAAGAACTCTTAATCAGGTCCTAGCTCCTGAAGATTTTCACCTATGCTTTACTCTCAGAGGTTTCTGGTTTTATGTCTTACATTTAAGTCTATGATCTTAAATCTGTGTCTTCCCCGCTGTCGGGACTGCTATCTGGCTACATCTTGAAACTGGGTAAAGTGAATCTTCCCACTTTCTTCTTTCCTCTCAAAATTGTTTGGCTATTTGGCTTCTTTATCTTTCCAATCCAGTGGAGGATGGTAGTCTTTTCAAGAAATGGTGGAGAAGAAATTGGAGGTTTGTAGGCTGAAATAAAAACTCGTTGGTTTCATGGTTAATTTTGGTTGTCAGCTTAATTGAACTGAGGGATGCTGAGAAAATTGGTAAAGCCTGCTTCTGAGTCCTCTGTGGGAGTGTTTCCAGAGGCGATTGGCATGTGCCTCAGGGGGCTGAGTGGGGGAGGCGCCCCTGAACGTGGGTGCCACTGTCCAATAAGCTGGGGGCCTGGGGAAAGCTGAAGCGGGGCTCATCTGGCTTGAGCTCCACTCTTCTTGGGCAGTTGTATATATTTTTTTTACTGCTGTCACTTACAGATATCAGGGCACCAGGGGCTCTCGAGGGGGCTTTCAGGACCTGGACCCTGGACCGGGGCTGCGTCGTTGACCTCCAGGTCACTCTGGCTTTTGGCTTCTCCCACTGAGCAGCGGCCAGTTCCCTGGCTCTGCGGTCTGCACACAGCCGTTGGGGGTCTATTCGGCCTCCAATCGGGTGAGTGATGTAACAGATCACCTCTTACGGCCCTGTTTCTCCAGAGAACCCTGACTCATACACACTTCTGAACTTCACGCCTTATGTTAAATCTAACTCGAAATGGACCCCAGTCTCACATCATCATAAAATTTTAAGAAGAGAAATCTTCAGAGCCCAGGTTGTGCAGAGAGGTCTCACTGGACACCAAGACCATGATCTGTAGAAGGAACGACGAATAAAGGGCACCTCATCAAAACTGGAAACTTCCTGCTGCAGATCTGCGAAGAGGATAAAAAGACAAGTTACAGAGTGGGAGAAAGTATTTGCAAACCACCCACCTGAGCAGCGTTAGTATCTAGAATCTACGAAGAACTTCTCAAAACTCAACTGTAAAACAAGCCATCCAATCAGCAAGTGGGCAAAAGACAGGAACAGACATTTCACCAAAGAGAATAGCAGATAGCAAGCCAGCACGTGAAAAAGGCTCAACAACATTAGTCATTAGACACGTGGAGATTAAAACTGCGGTTAGATGTCACCAATGGCTCAAAGAACAGGATAGCATCACATGCTGTCCAGAATGCAGAGAGTGGGTCACCTTGGCGTTGCTGAAGTGAAAGGTTCAGCTTCTCTGGCAAGCATCTTGGCAATTTCTTTTAAAGCGAAACACAGAAATTCCATGTTTTGCATGTTGACCTTATGGCCAGCCGTGCTGCAGGACTCTAATCCACTGTAACAATATGGCCGCAGTCTATCTTGGCTTCTCTGTGATAATTCTTTGAACTATCATCCTTTGTTTATGACTATCCCATTCTTTTACCAAGTACTTAATACTCTGTTGGCCAAAGCCCAATATCCACGTGTGGAGTGAACTTGAGTTCAGAGGGAATTCTTACTTTTCTACGCAGAATCCTAAGCAGATTGTGATCTCCCTGATGCCTCCTGGGGTGTGGGCCAGTCCTGTTCACCTGACGCTGCTCCAGCCTCCGGCTCTTGGGCTGTTTCTGAAGTGGAAGCTGCTGGGCCAGCATCAGGTCAGATTCAATGCCCGACTTTGAGCTCCCTCCTCCTAGGGACGGGAATTTCCTATTCTCTCCTTGACCTTCCTGGGCTTATAGATAATGTTTTATTATTACATTTAACTGAGCATTTTTGCAGTTGAGGGGGTGGAGGAGAGCAAAACCAGCTTAGTTCGCCATATCCATAGAAACCATCTCATCTTATAATACTTTTTTCAGGAAGCAAAATATTTTTGATTTCCAAATTACTCTCCTGATTTAAGGAAATATAACATGAGAATAACTAAGCATCTTCTTTTGGGGGGGGTCCTACCAGCGACATCATTAGGACACCAGTGCCTATCTTATGGGGAGTCTGGGATGGTTAAATGAAATAATGCCAGGTAACAAGTTTATTCCAGTTTCTGGGTCATGGCAGAACTCAGTCATTGCTAATTATTATTATAATGATTCCAATTATCCACTCTATCTGGAGGCAACTACTGCTCTGTTGGAGTAACTTTTTTCTTATTTAAATATATATTTTTAAAATTATAGAATTGTTTTGGATTTACAGAAAATTTGCATAAATCATAGTGTCCCCAAATACCCATCATCTGTATTCCCCTATTGTTGACACCTTATATACCACCGTAAAGTTATAACAACTAAGGAACACATTGGTAGTACTACTAATTAGACTTCACACTTAATTTGGACTTCATTAGTTTTTACCCAATATCATTGTTGAATTTGTATATGTATATGTATATACATACACACACATGCACATATATATGTACGTATATGTAGATATATGTGGATGCAAATGTATGTGTATATATATAACATATAAATATATATGAAAATATATACAAATACAGATATGGATATATTTATATCATCTCTATCTACCTCTGTATCTCTCTATACACACATATATTTGTGTGTATAATAGATTATAATCTTAAATCCTAAAAGAACCTCATCCTGGTGGATTCTATTTTCTTCATCTTATAAAAAGGAGAGTGAGGTTCAGACAGGTTAATGAGGTGCCTGAGGCTGCCCAGCAGGTGGGAGAGCTGGGGTTCCCAGTTGAACAGCACCACCTCCCGTAGGCTCCACCCTGGGTCACCGCTGACTAAGGACCACGGTGGTAAGAACTCTTTAAGATTTCATAAACCCTGGTACTTTTCCTAAGTTTTTTTTTTATCAACGCCTATCTTCCATTTGGTGGTAAAACTCCTAAAACAAACAGTGGAGAGCTTCCGGGCTTGCTTCGGGAGGCGGCCTGGGAGAAGAGTGCTGGGGATGCTGTGTCCTGCTCCCACCCAGAGCTTGGGAGAGTAACTCTCTTGGGGCCAGAGCGAGGACAGGAGGTTTAGGGATAGAGGAAAAACAGCCGAACCCTTGGAGACCAGCAGGCACAAGCCAGGGACTGAAAAGGCACCAGGGAACCTCTGTATTTTTCAGCCATGTACCAAGGAGCCTTTTGGAATGCATCTGCTCTTGAGCTTGGGGTTGTAAAATAACAGTGACAATAATGTTGATAACAACATACTGTAATTATGCCCCCAGAGCATCCCTGTCCATCAGTCTTGGCTCCTTCCTCTGTCTCTACTGGGCTTGCTTCCAGTTCTCTTTACGGACGGTCCCTGCTCACGTCAGGGTGGATGGACGGCTGGGCACGACCGAAACATTCACGATTATCCACTTATTGATCAGCTTCCATAAAATGCCCTCGTATTCTTCTAAAGTTTGCTGCCATCTGATGTCCTGATTACTGCCTTATTAGGTTCTGCTTTGGACGGAATTACTAAGCCAAATTGAAATTCATGGTTGTTATGAGCCATTTCCCAGACATCACTCAAAAGCGAGTCAAGAGCCGCTTCTCGCCTGCCTCTGCCCGTTAGATTCCGGGTCAGACACGCATCCCATGCCATGCCCAAGACCTTTACTGGGTGTGTTGTGGTTTGTTTCTGTTGTCACAATTCACCAACTCTTAAAATCCCAACTCCCGCCTTGCACGGCAAGGGAAGCTCATATCTGTGTTGCCTTATTTAGCAGGTGCCCAGGCCAATTAGAGTTCCTCTGCCTGTTCCCCCCCACTCAGACCAGGTCGAGGAGAATGCGTAAGACCGGGAATTTCTCTGTGTTTATTTTTAAACAAAGCCTCCTTCCTTAGGAAGCTGGCACCTATCTGGTCCAGGGACACAGTTACATTTTTGTCATTAAGCCTCCGGGTCACCAGCCCTCCTCTCCTCTGTTCATTTCATGCTGAAGGAAGCTCATTTGCTAGATCTGCATGGAGAAGAGCGTCACCTCTGAGGACCTGTGGGAATGGGGTTCAGAACCACGTTCACGTCTTGCTCTCCCCGGTTTTTGTTCTGTTTGTCACCTCCACAGAACTCAGACCCTGTGGACGCTGGGCAGGGTGGTGTCAGCAGTGTGGCTTGTTTCAGGCCATGTGGAAGCAGTTCTCTGGGTGGGACCTACACAGGGATTGGAATCAGATGGCCCTGAGCTCCAGTTCAGCACTGTGCCTTACTGGCTTGTGACCCTGGGCAAGTGTGTCTTCGTCTCCTGGAAACCCCATTTCTTACCTGTGAACTGGAAGTTGTTCAATTTGCAGCATTTCCAGGGAGGGTCAAGCACATCAGTAGTGAAGTGTACGTAGTCCAGGGCCAGCCACGTGCCCATTGTAATCTTAAGATTAAGAAAACAACCTGAAAAATGTTAGCTATGCTGAGTCTCCGGGCTTTGGGGAAACAATCTTGGACCTTAGAATCAGAATGTCCTTCCACCACTTACCAGCTGTGTGACCTTGAGCACAGAGCAAAAGTTTCGAGACTCATCATCCTTACTTGTACAAAAGGAAGAATTACATGAAATACATAGCATATGTGTAGGGCCTGTTAGTGTTTTCCCTTTTTTGACTTTAACTTTGGTCAACACTCGGGTATGTTATTCAATGTGGCTGAAGTTTGTTTGAGAAGGTGTCATGCGGTTGGTAGTCTTAAGGTGACCAAGTTCTTGAAGAAGAGCCACGCTGAAATCTTTTCTAGTCTAAGCCACACACACACACACACACACACACACACACACACACACATAAACACACACAAAAAAACATGTAAGTGCATGCATGTGTGGACTTCATCTTTCCAAACCTTTTCATCCCTTTTATTCTTTCCGCCTGTGATCCACGGTGGCCTGGGCTGGCGAAGTCAGAGGTCCTTTGTTGTCAGGATCGGCTGTGCTCTTTGTGCCTACGAGACCTGCCATCCGTGCACAGAGAGGGTGGCTTCAGGTTGAAATAAACTTCTTTCACTGCCTCTCCAAAGACCCCAGTTCTGGAGATGTTGAAATCTCCACTTTATGCCCTTATTACCACAGGGATGGACATTGAACCTTTGCAATTCTGGAAGAAGAATATGAGAGAAAAACTCCACTTCTTCTGCAAATACTCCCTTCCATGAATTTGACTGCTCCAGCTTCCCAGCTCTGCAGGAACCTGGCTTCCTTACCCTTGTCACCAGAATGGGCCTTGGTGCTTCCTTGGCCAACGTGGGGACGACTTGGCTCCTACTCCAGATGAGGATGTGGGGTAGTGCTGAGAGGAGCATCAGACACAAAGGGACTTGTCACATGTGAAGGATGAACTAGTGGTGGCTCCTTCCCCTGTTGCTCCCGGCTTCCCAAGGCCTGCAGCATACAGCTAAAGGCAGACTCTTTCATACTATGCACTTATCACCACAGGGCCTTTCTGGAAGCCATATGAGGTAGGCATTGCTTTCCCAGAGCTGCAAACGGGGAAACTGAGGCTCAGCTGGGTGACTTGCCCAGGTTGAGGCTGCTATGTGCAGGACTGATCTCTCCTTAAGTGCCTGGAACATTGGTGAGATCGGCCCTGGAGTGCATAAGCTGGTGAAGAACTTTCAGAAGGATTTGAGACCTGAAAATCCATGATTAGGTCAAAAACAGTGAAAGAATGCTGTACAGTGAGAAGTAATATTTGGTCAAGTACGTGCAGCCTAGGGTACTGAGTGTGCGCCCATCAACTCGACTCTCCGTGGTTGCAAGGCAGCCGCCTTCGTGTGGAGTCTCGGTCCTTCGCTGAGTGTTAGGCTGCAGATGCCTGAGACAGGGCCTCACAAGGCAAAGCTGCTTGACCTCCCGGGAGGGACTGCAACAGGCTGGTCCTAGGGCCTGGTCCCTTCACCCTGTTGCCCTCTTCTGGAGTGTAGCCGGTCCCTGCTCCTGTCTGATCTGTGGGATGAGTCATGGGGCTCTCAGATTTCTCCCCAGCCCAGCAGGGGAGTCAGCAAGTGTCACATCCTTCTGCAAAGCTGTGACCATTTTCATGTTTTCTTCATTTGTGTTGCATGCCTGGTCATCAGGACACAAGTTATGTCAATTAAATCCCCTCCTGTGCCTCTGCCATGCAACACTGATTGTGGGACGGTCTTACTGGACTCCCACCTCGTGCTTGTAAGAGGCTGTGGTGCCACCCGACCCCATGCCCGGGAGACTGAGTCGCTGCCTGTGTTCCCCTGCAAGCAAACCCAGGGACACCAGGCTCATCTGCCCACCAGTGATGACCTCTCTGCTTTCTGGCTGGTTTTATTGGCAGAAACATGCAACTTAATCCCCGGCCTGGACACTGCCATCTGCCACAATGTCTTGTCCCCCAGCAGGGCCCTGAAGAGCTTTCTGGCTCACAAGAAAAATTGGGCAAATGGAGGGGCCTAAGGGAGAAGGCGGGACAATTCTGCACATGGGGACACTAATGAGGGAGTCTCTCAGACATCTGGGAACCCACGGCCACACGACAGCTGCCCTGCCTGGCTTTCCTCTCGAGTGGGTTCTTCCCTCAGTTGTCCTCATCGTTTCTACCTCTGATTCCAGAACCTTCCATATCACTGTCACCTTGAATAGCCCTCCTACAGATAGTTTTTGGTGTACCCACAGACCCCTGATCTCAGGTTTTTGGCATTGGGAAACTCCCATCCCAAACAGGAGTCCCCACCTCTCTGTGTGACCTGGGGCAACCGAATGTCTCAGTCTGTTCGTCCCCAACATGGGGATAAGGGATAATGGGAGAAGCCATTGGCTCCTATTTGTGAATGGCCTCTGCGTGGGAGTCAGTGTTGGTATTTTGCTGATGAGGAAATGGAGCCGGGTTAGGATGTCCCGGGCAGGACACACGGCTAGGAGTGGCGGAATCTAATCAGGGATGATCTATCCGTTAGCGTTTTACTTGGTGCTGGGGACCCAGTGGGGCCATGGACATGGTTTTTGCTTTGATCAGAGGCAGGCTCTGTACACATAAATGGATTGAAGCCTTTAAAGTAGGCAAGGGGCGGGTGTCAGTCCCCATCCAGAATAGGCATTACGAGTTTCTGTCCCCTTCTCATGTTGAGTCTGGAGGTCACACTGAGCCTGTCCTTGATCTTTTATGCATGTGGATTCTTCTTCTGCTGTCACTCCTTCATCTTCAGAGCCTCTCTGCCTATTGAAGTCTCATTCATCCTTCAGGCCTATTCAAATGTGCCCCCGGGAAGCTGGTCCTAAATTGCAGGCTTAGGAGGAATCCACCAAGGGAAGGTTTTGTCACGTCCTTCAGAGAACACGAGCTCTGGACTCAGGCCTGGTTGTGTCTCAACTCTAGACGCTTGTGACCTCAGGCTTCTTTGCCTGACCCCTCTGGGCTCCAGGTCCTTTGTTATAAAACAGGAATAACAATGCTGACCTCATAGGATTTTTGTGGAGAATAAACAGAATAAGGCATTATTATGTGGCGTCTGGAAGGTGTTCTAGAACGTTCTACTCACTCTTCCCCACTCCTTTCTTTAATGTCTATCCCTTCAATTCAGGAATGACCTCACAAGATTCAGTTTCTAGGGCCAGCTCAGGTCAGGTGATCGATTATCTGTTCCAGGTGAAGTGTGACGGCTTCCTGGGTGGCACCTGAAGATGGTCTTTCCCCCCATAGCATGAGGGCAGAGAAAGATGGGGGTTGAACCTGGGAATCAATTAGGGGAGAGTGTGTTCTCATCCCAGGCAAGGCTGCTGTGCCCAGGCCAGGCCCTGGCCCGTGGAGAGCAGGACCTCACCTGGGACGGGGACATCTGCCGAACACTGCGTTTGTACACCTTGTCAAAGACCCAACTCGTTGTTAGTCAGGCCTGAAAAGCAAGAGGCCATCGCAAGACAGAGGTACCCCAGAGGGGATTAGTCCAGAGGGGAGCCTCACATCAGTGGGCTCTTGAGGACTTCAGTGATCTGGGGCGCAGAGGAATCTCTTCAAAATAAAAGCCAAACGCTGTATTGTGTTCTTTTCCTTCTTGAAGAGCAAGTGCAGTGCTTGGCAGGATATTTGGGTTCTGGGGGCAGCACATGTTGCTCTTGGGAATTCTGCTTTGCCTTATTTACCTGATGACATGGGGCCCTGCTCATAGCCTTTATTGCTAATAGCCAGGATACAACAGTGTAGATACATGACCTGGCCAGGTGAGGTCAGCCAGCTGTCATCGCCATGCCACT